>NW_023425344.1:98268898-98475082 GCF_014108415.1 Molossus molossus | reverse complement strand
TTATCCTTTAGTTCTTGCCTAGAGGCTATTATTCTCAGTTACTTGATGAGCCTTGGGTTTGTAGCCCTTAGCTGAATGAAAAAAATCCCTCATGTGTACAGGGTAAGAGGATTTCCAGTGGCTGGGGTAATTGCTTTCCCCTAGGTGGAAGTTGCTCTGACAAAAAAGGGGTTCTAATGTGTAGATTATTGGCTCAGCCTGGGAGATGGGGTGGGCATGTGCAGGCCTCTGCCTTCACAACTCAGTTCCCAGAGCCACAGGTTAGTGTTGAATTTCTGAGGGAGGGCCAGTTGCTTCTCCCTTAGTCTGAAACAGAAGGCTACTTGACAGAGATGGCTACTAAAGCCATGTAGGGGTGCAGTGGAGCTTAGCATAGGAACTCAGGCCTCAGCCTTCACAGTTCAATCCTCAGAGCCAGAACCCACAACACTGAGAGATTGGTCCAAATTTCAAATCTTTTTACCCCTCCTTGCTTGCTTGTAGTCTCTAGCTGTTAATGAGCCTCAGTTTGCATTTCTCCAGCCTGTGGTGTTAAATTCCTGAGGGAGGAGCCATTACTTTTCTCCAGGGCTCTGGGAAGGAGTCTTTGAGTAAGATGGCTATTGTTCTTTGAAGGAATGATTCAGTATAAAACTCCCGCTGGCCTCCTTTCCAGCTCTCTCCCCAGTGCCATGAACCCCGACTCTCTTCACACAGTTCCAGTCCTGTCTGCCCTCCCTCTGCCAAAGCCCAGGTGAGAGGCTGAGTAGGCATTTTATAGCACGGGCCCTTCAGGGAAGTGTTGGTGTTCCCAGCTCCTCTGCTCTGGTGATTTTCTCAGCCAGCTGTTATATGGGAGCCTTTCTCTGTTCCACCACTCTGTGCTGTGGAGCTGGCATGGGATTTTAACCCTCAACTTCTCAGAGGAAACTGCTAACAGCTAAGGCAGCCCTCTTGCACCTCTATAGCTCCTACCAGGTTCTCTTGGTATTCTCTTTATGTCCCTGGTTATAAGGAATCTCTTTAGCTGCCCTTCAGTTAGTTTTTTTCTGATTACTTGTCTTTATTTTAGTTGTAATTCCAGTTTGGTCCTGGGAGATAGATGGTCTGTGTAGCTTCCATTCACTCCACTGCCATTTTTCAGATTCTCTCCTCTCTATTTTTAAAATTATAACTCAAGGTTGAATGAATTTGTTGATTATTTCAATGGACCAGGTTGAGATTTCACTAATTATCTTTGTTGTTTTTTGTTGTTGTTCTTTATTTTATTTTTTCTGTTTCATTTTATTATTTTCTCTTCTTTGTTTTAGGGGTAGCTGGTTATTCTGTTGCTCATTTAATAAGGTGAAGCCCTGGACATTTATTTGAGACTTTTTTTTTTCAAATGAGCATTCAAAGCTTAAATTTTCTGGAAGCAATACTGAAACTACATACCACAGTATTTTTATATTTGTTTTTATTTTTTTGAAATTTTTTAATGTCTTATGCTATTTGTCTTTGCGGACAGGCTACTTAAAAAGATGGTATTTAGCCTGGCCAGTTTGGCTCAGCAGTTAGAGCATTGGCCTGCGATCCAGTTCCTGCTAAGGGCATATACCTTGGTTGCAGTTTGTCCCTAACTCTGGTTAGGTTGTGAGGGTGACAATCACTTGATGTGTCCCATTTATATCGATGTTTCTCTCTCTCTCTCTCTCTCTCTCTCTCTCTCTTCCTTTCTCTCCCTCCCACTCTATCTGAACAAAAAACAAAAAAATGTCCTTGGGTGAGGATAAAATAATTTTTAAAAGATGGTGTTTAAGTTACAAATATTTGTCAGTTCTTATTTTTTCTAGGATTGATTTCTAAATTAGTTTTGTTGTGAACAACTTATTATGCATATGATTTTAATATGTCAAAATGTGTTTTAATGTCCAGTTTATGTTCTTTCTTAGTGAAAGTTTCATGTGAACTTGAGTTAATGTATTTTATGCTACTGTTGAGAGTATTGTTTGTAAATATTAATTAGGTCCAATATTTTTGTGTTGTTCACTCTTCTATAGTCTTGTTACTTCCCTATTACTGAAAGGGAGTGTTAAATTTTTAAATATAATTTGGATTCATCTGTTTTTCTTTTCAGTTTTGTCATTTTTAAAACTTATTTTGAAGATGTCTTATTGGTTGCATATGCATTTACAATTGTTAGGCATTCTTATGAATTAACCCTTTATAAAATTTATCTTTTTATCCTAATAGTATTTATTTTTAAAATCTACTTTTCTAATATTTTAGTCATTCTTCTTAGGCTTATAATAATCTTATAATAATGTGTATCTTTTTTATTTTATTTTACCTTATTTAACTTTCAAGTTAAAGTTTTTTCTTTCTTGAAAGCATTTAGTTGGATTTTCTTTTTCAATCTACTCAAACCATTTTGGAATGTTAGTTAAAGTGTCAACAATTTACATTCAAATAATATTAATATTTAAGTATATCAAATTTTTTTATTGAATTTATTAGATAACAATGGTTAATAAAAATATATAGGTTTCAGGTATACAATTATATGATACGTTATCTTATCTGTATATTTTATTGTATGTTTACCACTCCCAGTCAAGTTTCTTGCCGGAGGGTAGGGGGTGTCAGGAAAGGCAGAAAAGGGAAAAGGAGGAATGAACTTATCAATTTTCTATTTGTTCTTTATTTTTTTCAACTATTCTTTGTTTCTTTCCTATTATCTTAATTTCTTTTCTTTTGGGAGCGGGTGGTAATAACTGAGTTGGTTCATAATCCCATTCTATGTCTAATAGTGGTTTATTAGCAAGAAAAATTTAACTTACCAGTCTATCTTTAAGCAATATTATTTTACTTTGTATATAATAAAATATATGTACAATAGGATATTTTCATTTCTCCACTTCTGTCTTCATACTATATTTCGCATATATTTTACTTCTCTATATTATACTCCAGCATACTTTTTATATAGTTTTCTTTAAGGTATCAGTTATCCTTTATGCAATTTTTTTTTTTTTTATCCTCACCGGAGAACATTTTTGCATTTATCTTCAGATAGAACAGGAAGGATAAAGGGAGGAAGAGAGAGAGAGAGAAACATAGATGTGAGAGAGACACATCGACTGGTTGCCACCCCATAACCCCAACTGGGGCCAGGAACAAATTGCAACTGAGGTACGTGCGCTTAGTGGGAACCAAACCCGGGACACTCTGGCCCACAGGCTGATGCCCTAACCACTTAGCCAAACCAGCCAGGGCCATTTTATGCAATGTTTAAATGATAAAGTTATATTTTATATTTACTCATATATTTTTTCTTTCATTGTTCTTCATTCCTTTGTATAGATTTAAGTTCGCATCTGGTTTTATATTCTTTTAACCTGAAGAAATTGTGTTAAAATGTCTTGTTATTTTGGTTTATACTTAAATTTCTCTCCACTTTATATTGTCTGACTTTTTCAAATTTTTCAATTTTATCCTCAGTTTTGAAAGAGATTATTATTGAATGTAGACTTCTAGCTTGAAAGATATATTTACTTTTTTAGTGCTTTAAAGTTATGAAATTATTATCTCCTGGCTTGCATAATTTTGAATGTGAATTCTGCAGTCATACTTGCAATTTACCTCTGTACATAAGTTGACATTTTGCTTTCACTTTTAACAAAGTTTTTATTTAGCTTCTGGTTTAAGCATTGTAAATATAATGAGCTTTGGTGTGTGCTGTTTATGTGTATAACTGTGTGTGTTGTATGTAAAGTGTTGACATTTATTGATCTCTAATCTATGGGCCCATGATTTTTATCAAAATAGGAAGAATCTGGACATTTCTCTTTCAAAAGTTTTTCTGTAGTCCTCCTGGATTCTATATGGGACTTCATTTCCCCATATTTTAGAGGGTTTAAGATTACACTGAGATTTTTCTTTGTTTGTTTGTTTGCTTATAATCTGGTTGTCTATTTGTTTAATTTGAAGTCTATCACTAATTCTTCAAGTTCACTGATATTTGCCTCTTCAGTAACTAATCAGTTGCTTATCTCATTTAGAACATTGTTCCTTTTGAATACTTTGTTTTTCAACTCAAGAAATTCTATTCAATAAAACTTTATATTTATCATTTCCTTCCTCATTAATTCTATGTTTTTTTCTTCAAATACCTGTATATATTAGCTGTTTCATCCTGGTTTAACTAAATTGTATTATTTTGACTATGTATGTAGTTGTAGTGGCTAATTTTTCACTTGTTGTGCATCACGTATTCCTACATTTGGCATTTTTAATAACTATTTTGTGGATCCTGGACAGTTACATTACATTGTACAGTATCTGAATATTGATTACTTTCTTAAAAAGTGTTGGGCTTTGCAAATTTACAGGCAGTTAATTAGCCTGCAGATCAATTTACTTCCTATATATAAACCTATTAGTAAGGCTTGACACACTGGGATCTGTACTATATCAAGAAATCATCGACTTCTCTCCATTCTTACTGTTCAGTACTTAAATATCCCTCTCCAACTTGTTTGAGTTCTAAGAATTTTTTATCTCATAACTCTGTTTGATTTTTTGCCTTGTTTTATATAATGTTTAATGTAGCATGTATAGTCTTGTACTCATTAAAGATTCAAGAGGAAGTCTAGCAGATGTCTGGAGCTGTCTCTCTGTATAGTTGCCTCTGCTCTGGTACTTCTATTTGCAAATTCTAGTGGCCTCAGCCTCCAGGAATGCCAGTTTCTTCAATCTCAGGAATTGTCTGCAGGGCTCTGTAGGGTTTTCCACCTTTGCTTCCGCATCCCAAAATAGTTGTCGGTTGGAAATCTATCATGATTTTAAGCCTCAACTATTAGAAATTCTCTCAGAAATTATAGTTCTGCTTTGCCTATTGTCTAATATCTGAAAGTAGTTGAATATTTTTCTTTTGTTCTGATTGCTTTGTGTGGAAAGATTATATTTGGTCTTTGTTTTATCTGGAAGTATAACTCTGTAAGTATTTTAAATTATATTTTAGTTATAATTTGTATATGCTTAAAGTAGCATGGGTATATTCTGTGTTTTATATCTTATGTTTTATCTATGTTATTTATATTTAGTGTGTTATCTACTTTAGGATTTGCTCTAGTGATATTGGATTCATATGAGGAACAAACTGTATTTATTTAGGAACATATATAATAGATGTATTTGGTCATAAATATTAAGCCATTTGGGACCAAGGGGGACATAGGCTGAAAATGTAAAGCACAGAGAAATTTTAAGGCAGTGAAACTACTCTATATAATACTACAATGGTGGATGTATGTCATTATACATTTGTTAAAACCCAGACAATATACAACATCCAAAGTGAGTCATATAAACTGTGGATTTGGGTGGTAAGGATGTGTCAATTTGGGTTCATAAATTACAACAAATGAACCACTCTGATAGGGTATGTTAATAATAATGGAGGCTATGGGAAGGGGGGCATGAGGTATATAGAAAATCTCAGTACTTTACTCTCCATTTTTCTGTGAACCTAAAACTGCCGTAAAAAACAAAGTCTTAAAAAAGGAGACTCTCTGTTGGCTTTTAAGGATGAATACTTTATTGGAATTTAAAAGGACATGAGTGGAGACATAGAAGGGAATTATATGAAGCAAGTGTTGGGCATGCTCCCACAGAAATATGACCATTAATGTTTGTAGTGGTGGGTGTGGTCCAAGAATCTTTAAAAACATATGTGGCCAATAGTTCACTTTTAGGTAGTGACAAAATAATATAGCTTTTTTTGGTGTGGGGGCTCTCTTTATGTCTACAAGACATAAAATTGCCTTGTTGTGAGCAGCAAATTCTTTATTTTGCTTTATGCTCCTAATCATTGTTAACAAATTATTTAAAACAGAAAACAAAAATGAAAACTATTCCACAGCAGGAGATAGGTGCAAGCTGTATCAAATGATTGTAGTAAGAAATGACCAGGGGATTTTAGTCCTTGTGAAATCACAGAAACCCTAGGTAAGACTTTGATGTTGTCTAAGACATTTATTTATTTTTTTATTTTATTTTATTTTATTTTATTTATTTATTTTTTGGTAAATGCCCCTAGCAGGAACTGAATCTGGGACTCTCTGGTCCGCAGGTCAACTCTCCAACCGCTGAGCCAAACCAACCAGGGCAGACATTTAAATTCAAAGGAATCTCAGATGACATCTGAAATAGTTGAGCTCTGTTTAATACACTTATTTTTGATGGCTAATAAACAGCTTCTACTTCACATTGATTTTGTTATATTCATTTGCAGTTTTTGTGAGTATATCTAAATTCTTAGGATTCATATCCCTATTTTCTCATGACATGTAGTCCTTTCTTTTGTGATTACAAAAAGAGAAAGTTAAAATGTCACAATATTCAAGAAATGTGTATCTTAGCCCAGGTAAGTGATTTACATTTCTCATAAAAAAAGATGATAAAACTTTAAATTTTGAGGTTCTGATTCATTTTCATTGTTTACTCCTTCATCTACAAAATAGTTATTCTTTATACTTTACATTTTCTTCAGTAAAATAAGAACTATCACCATGTAGAGAAATGGACATTGTAAGGAAGCATTTTTTTAAAAAGCTGGTCTCTTAAATTGTTTATGTAATATATTTGGGAAACGCTACTTGTCATTTCTTCTTCTAGAAGATCTGCAGTGCATATTGCCACATTAAAAGACATTACAGTCATTGTGAATTACTGTAGTAAACTGAAATGTGTTTAGTTTTTTTAATGCAATTCTTCTCTACCTTATTTAATCATGAAAGTCATTATTTTCAGGTAATAACTAAAAATATTATAAAAAATTATGTTCTATCTGCATTAGAAAAAATGGGAAATTACTATTCGTAGGTATTGTGGAATAGTTTGCCATCAAAGTTCTCTATCAGTATGTAATATCAGTATATCACTCAATTTTTTGTACATGTTTATTTCTTTATTGGAATTATTTTCTTACGGTGATTTCTTTCACTAATTCTTCTAAGTTGCCTTTGACATAAGTTACTTAGAAATCTGTAAGCTATTTTTCATACATTGATGTTGAAATTTTGTCTTTCATTTGACCAGAAGTATGCTAAATCTGCACTTATATTTCTAAATTGTTCAGTTAGTTATCACAATGTCTCACTAGACATTCTAATTTCTGTTCCCATTTTTGATAATATCATCTGTTCAGAAACTGGAAACAGGAGGAAAAAGAATTCACAGGCTATTAATATTCTACACTAAAATTAATCCTTTTCAAATGACATCTTAGTTTCAGAAAGCACTTATTATATTAGTTAGTCACCATTATTAAATGTGTGTGTGTGTGTGTGTGTGTATATATATATATGTGTGTGGTGACATTCTTTGCTTGGCAATACAAAATGAGAGAAAGTAGGAAAAATATTTTCCCAGATGAGTATATTTTTGTTCTCTATGAAAACCAAAGCAGCCATGCCAAAATACTGTGCTTGGCATACAATGCAATCAAAATACCCAACCCAAAGTTTTAAATATTCTTCCTTTTAACATCGACAGCTCTTCTGTCAGAGTTGTGTGAGGACACTGTGCAAACTTTCTACTTTGGTAATTACTAATTCTGTCTTATTGACACAACTTTAAGGAGAAGATAGCAATGTATTAAACTTTTAAATTTGCAGATAGAATAATTAATTAAAATTTTGTTTCAGAAAAATAATTTTTCTATTAATTATCCTCTTTTTAGTACACAATATCTCCTGTACAAATAGCCTACAGCAAGTGTACCAGGAAACCATTGCATAGCAATGAGTTTGCTGGCTATATATGGAAGTTAAACCTTTGTTAACTTTTTGCCTGTCCAATTAAATAATAAATGTTATTCATTTTTCTTTATTACCTTGAATCTGTCATTATCATTAACATTAAATCAACTTTTTGGAAGTCCATAAGTCTGAAATACTCATCTGTACATAACTAAGACAAATTTTGTGCATACCCCACTGTCAAAAGAAGTATTTATGTAAAGTTGTAGTTTTTTTATTCTATATGAATCAAAGAATATTTATAAATAACACTTTCTTTGACAGTTGAAGAATTCCCACTTTCATACATTATATGTCGACACACAAAATTGTTTTTTATAACCCATGAAAAATGTTCACTAAGGTAGACAACAGTTATATAATATTCAACAAAAATGTATTTTATACCATTTGGCTCTAAATTACATATGGTATGAGTGTCATAGTTATTCAACGAGAAAGATGATCTTAGGAAATGTTTTCAATATGGATTTTTATAACTTTAAACTTAATCCTGATTGTAATTACAATTCTTACCAATAGTATGCCACTCTTCAAAGTTTTGTCTTTTCTCTGATATAAAAAAAATATCTATTCATCCTTTTAGTCAGCAAACATGCATTGGGAACATTTTCTGTGCCTGGAACCAGTAAGAGAGTCAAGGGCTTAGTCTTTGTGAGGCTGAACAATCTCAGTAGTGGAGCTAAAGCTAATTAAAATGGTCTTAACAATATAGTGTGATAAGATAGGAGTGCACATCAGAGAAGCACCTAACCCAGACTTTCCAGAAAAAACAATGGGACCAGATGAAAGAGGTGGGGTTGACAAAGCCCATGGTCTTGAGCGGAGTGGGAGAGGTTTGAGGAGAAGGCTTCCAGGCAAAAAGGGCAGCATGGGCCAAAGCCCAAAAGAAGAACACATGGAAGTTTCAGTGGAATTGAGAAGCAGTTATTTTGGCTTCAGAAGATTAGGGTTAGGTGTTCTGGAGAGCAAAAGGCAGTGGCACTGATGTAAATGACAGTGGAGTGGGGTGAGATTATGCAGATCCCCAAAGTCCTAATAAGGCATTTACATGTTTTCTTGACTGAGGCTGGGAGTTTTTACCAGAGTAATGACATGCACAGTACAAGTTGTATAACCAGGGTCACACTGGCATCAAATCTGGGACTGTAGGGCTCAAGAATGAAGAAGAGGAAAACAAGTAGACAAGAGGTTAAGAAGGTCTGTTCTTTTTAATGACTGACTTTACTACAAAATGTTCATTGTGTCCAAGGCCTGCAGCATTTGTATGTGCATAACAGAGTGTCCTAAGGAAAACAGAAGTTAAATACTTTGGGTTCAAAAATAAAAGTAAAATGACACCAGAAACCTGAGGGAAGTGATACGAGGCTGGTTGTAAGAATGTTGCAAAGAGGTTTTTATTAGTGAAAATGCAGAAGAAATTAGGGGGACATACATGCATAGGATTCTAGCATGAGTTAAAATGCTAAAAAGCTGTTAAACACAGTAAATAACAATTATAACTGAATCAGAAGGCAAAGAACAGTGCTCTGTGCAATGGTCAGATACAAGCTCTGTATGCATTTGAACATATATGCAATGATAAATCCCAGTCACCCTCAGGTATTCTTTCTGAAGCAGATGACCAATTAAAGGGGCAATATATTTTATGATCCTAAATTTAAACAGAATTTAGAAGCCATTTTTAATTTCATCATAAATGTAGTGATTATGTAAATCTCCACTATCTAGATTTGATTTTCAAGAATGCTTGACCCTACCTGACCACATAGCAAAGAAAACAATGTGTTTGAATTTCATTTGGGGGCACTGACCCCAGGATTATAGTTCTAGAGCAATTTTCATGATAGTCCCAGGGCAAACATACTTTCTGTGTTATCTTGAGTTGGACACTATAACCATCACCTGCGATAATGTGGAAAACAGGGAGTGGAGCTAATGAACTTGATAATCTAGATAAAGAAACTACCAGGCAAAATATTGAAAGGGCTACTTGGATTCTGTTCATTGTCAGTGATGAGGTGCTAATGAAGAGAGATGAAATAAAGAACACATGGTTTATTGTTCTAATAGAATTTGGGAGATACGTTCATGGCCGTGACCATCTCTGCAGCCGGAAAATGGAACTTAAAGGAAATGGTTTGGGGGCAGAGGTTAAATTGTAGCCATGGGCATGACTGTCAAAGTATGACATGTGGAGTTAAAATGAGAGAAATTAATTAAAAGAGTACTAATAAAAATGCTGTTTATTATTTTTATTTATATATTTTTTCAACTTTAACAAGTGCATTATTTCGATTGATCTCTTAAAGGAGTATTTAATGGAAACAATAATAATAAAGAGCAATTAGCAGATTTAATGCTTATAGTTTATCAGATACCATTTCAACTATTTTAAATTTATTAATTTCTTTAATCATAAAACCTGCCCTATAACTCACTTTTTATGGAAGATGGGTAAGCACAGAGGTTAAATACTTATACAAGACACAATCATTTTTTCAAATCAAAAGTTATTTAAAGAGGATTGTGAAACCTATTGCAAACCATAAAAATAATAAATTTTAGGACTATGAAATATAAATTAGGATAGCAAGTCAAGACTTCAAGGTGTTTGGGAAAGAGACAGGGAGAGAGTGGTGTGTAGAACGTGATAATCAAAGTTAGTTGGCTTTCCTTCTCAATAGAAAAATAAAAGCTATTTATGATACTTAGGAACTAAGACACTGAGGTCTGGCAGAATAGCCTAGGGTCTGCCTACATAACCTGTTTTGGTACCAAAACCCAGTAGAAAGAGTTTCTCTTACCTGAAGCTGTAAGAATGAATAAGGGGACTTTGTGGAATTGAAAATAGAGGGAAGAGAGGAAATAAATTTGTGACTGGCAACCCATTACAATAGATATAACCAGAAGCAGATATCAAATGCTAAAATATGTCCAAGCAAATGTCAAAGAGGCTGGGTGGCCAGAACAGAAAATCAGGAATGAATAATTTGGTAGAAAACCTGGGCACCTTTGTGGGACAAGTGCTGGTGTCCACAACAAGCGTTTTGGGGCTTTGGATGGTGTAGTAAGTGGAGAGAGGCATACAGATAATAATATTTATATAAAAATAAACATCCACTTAATATTTTTATCATTCAGACAGTGTTTATTGAACATCTATTTATGTTATGTTGTGAGAAGAATAAAAAGATACTCTTCAGACAATGATTTATACAGTCAGTAAGAACAGGGCCCATAAATTAATAATCTTGATTTGTCTTCCATACACCTAGCACTGTGTATGAAGTAGGCATTGAACAGCTCTGTGCTGATTGACTGAACAAACTTAATATTAAAAAATAGAGTCTCATAGGTACAAGCAGACCTCCATAAACCAGCTATAATATGAGATATATTGAAAATGTCAAAAGCTCAGAAATAGAAAGAAATCACTTAAACCCATAGTAATAAGCACAGTCTTTATGACACAGTTGAAATGTGTGCCATGCCTTGTGCAAATTCATTCATCATTAATCTCTAAAGGTACTTATGCTTTTTTGTGGTATTTCTTCTTACTTGAATTTACTCCACTTCTTACTGATAAAGTCATTGTTGCAAAGATATATAGCTTTTGCTCACTGTTTTTATTTTTACCAAAATATATGACATTGTTTCTATCACTGGCATTTTAATTCAGTTCAACTGAGAGGTGGTGTGGAACAGCTCTTTATGTGATCTTCATGTTCTAGGTAAGGCAGTGGTTTAAAAATATGTTACTAAAGACCAGCCAGTGTGGCTCAGTGGTTGAGCATCGACCCATGCACCAAGAGGTCACCATTTCAATTACTGGTCAGGGCACATGCCCAGGTTGTGGGCCCCAATCCTCAGGGAGGGGCATGCAGGAGGCGGCCAATCGATATTCTCTCTCATTGACGTTTCTATGTCTCTCTCCATCTCCCTTCCTCTCTTTCAAGTCAATAAAGGAAAAAAAAATTTTTAATGTGACTACAGTTCTCCTATTTGTAATTTGAGATATTTTGATAGTAGCTACTAATGCCCCAATATTAAAATTATCGCTAAAGTTTATTTTGGTTGGGGAGTAAAATGGACAAGACAGATATGCTGTGTTACCTAGCTAATGATTCCTCTGTATAGGTGAGCTGAATTAACTGAATTGATCATGTTCAATTTAAGCACTTCATTCTAAGCTTAAATAATGGTACTAGAACTACCCACACTAGAACCAAAACACTTTGAGTCAGAGTTGTCCAGACAATTGCTAATAATGAAAGTACTTAGGAAACTTACAGAATGATGAAACTTCACATGGACAAGACAATTGGCCCTTTTCACAATTAGTGTTCTAATTGTGTTTAGATGAACTTGTCTAACTCATACCAATAATCTAACCATTGTGCATCCCAAAAACTGGTACATCAAACTCTCTGCCAGGACATTTGGTGAGGGGGCACTTATTTTGCATCATATTTATATTGCTACATAACTTTTTAGTTACATTTGACAGATTGTATTACATAGTTACGCTTAACGCCAAGATGACTGCTGAATAAGATAGAAGAAAACCCAAATTGTCAGAAATATGCATCTAGTCTTATCACCTTGGAAACATAAACTATATTTTAAATATCTCTGAATACTGAAAATAAAGCATTGTTCTTTCTAGGCAGAAGGTATGACTTTAAGGCAAATGTACGTCTTTAATCTCTGCTGGAAGACTGAGCTAAGAACTGTTTTACCTTCCTTCTAGGGACTGCGGTTAAATGTGCAGAAATACAACACAGATCTGGAATAAGAGAAGCCATGTGTGTAATGCACTGTATTTCCATGAAGTTCTATTCTATTGCTGAAATGTCAGCTCTACGAGGTCACAGATCTATAAATAATAATTATTTTTCCTCTAGATCTATCATTTGGAACAATCTGTTAATTTGCCATTTGTTTTGTTTCTGTATGAGTTTTCTAGATTTAGGATAATCTGTCTCTTTATTGCCTAGCACACATCAGTCTCTTTATACCTAAGCTTAAGCCCTGGCCAAGTAGCTCAGTTGGTAAGAGTATCACTACAATTCACCAAGGTTTTGGGTTTGATTCCTGCTCCCAGCACATATAAAAAGCAAGGAATGAATGCATAAATAAGTGGAACAACACCTCTCTCTCTCTCTCTCTCTCTCTCTCTCTCTCTCTCTCTCTTCCTCTCCCTCCCTTGTCATCCCCTCTTCCTCTCTCTCTCTAAAAACTAACAAACAAAAATCAATATATTTAAGCTTCATGTGTGAATTAAATATCAATTATATGAGCCATCAATAAGTATGATAAACTCTATAAACTCTAACTTGGCACACAATAAACATTCTGCATTATTGACCCAGAATTACTCAGAATGGTCTATATCTGCTCTAACACTCAAACCAGGAAATTTATGTGATTTCAAAGGGATTTTTACAAAGTTTAAAATTTATATAATTTGATAACAGAGATATATAAATATTCTCCATTTGTAACTGAAATATGTTTGCTAAATCAGAAAAATGTGAGTGTATCTGAAAAAAGTAAAACAACCAGTTGAATTTAGTGAACTACCTGCAAATACCTGGATTTCAGAAAGATATCATTCATGCCAGAATAATTTCACTTTTTCTACTGCAAACATAGTCATACTTGAAGACTCTGAATCCTGATTCATACAAGAAACTCGACCATGTCGCTGGTACAGGGTAAATGTAGTCCAGCATAAATCTAAATGAACCACAATTCATTTATATGTAATACACATTGTGGGGGAAAACAGTAGGAAACAACCTTCTATCCAAATGCATTAAAAAGATTTAACAGCCATGGTTACATTCATATGGTTGCTTGACAGGTCAAGGCATCACTAATATTTGTTGTTTCAAGAACATAATTTTAATTGCAACTAATGGAAAAAGAAGTTAAGAACACATGGGGGAGAATTCCTTGGAGGCAAAGTGTTAATGGAAAATCCAAAGAAAGAGGGTTAGTTTGAAAATAGCAAGTTTCATGTCTCTTACCTCATTTGTGATAGCTGAGAGAGATGGCATTGTTCAGCTACTGTGCTCACATGGACACAGCCTGTGGCTTCGGAACTTTACCCCTGCTACCTGGCAGAGAAGGTTCTTCTGGGAGGAACTTGTAGGATTAGTACATTTTTTAAATCAATTAAAAAACTGACACATTCAGAAGAGAGACTATGTATTTACTCGAAACTGTAATTATTGGGTCAGGCGATTTTGAAGTAAAAATGGCTTTAAAATTATGCTGGTCTCATCAGAGGCAACCTGAAAAATATTCCTTTCTCAGCAAACCAATTGTTTATCACAGTTTTAAAATCTTCTGTTATCTGGCCATTTGTGGATGGCGGCAAGCTTTAAATAAAGTCTTCTTTTTCTTCCCCTTTGAGCTTCCATTGGCCTCATGCAGCTTTAACAAGATCCACAAAGAACACGATTCAAAGGGATAAAAGGATGTGTGCACGCACCTCTGTTTTATGAGCGGATGAGAGGCAGTGCCAAAGTGTTCTCTAGATACTTTAAGTGAATCTCAACAACAGGTGTTGTCTCATGCTGAGTCTTCAGTGCAAAATGCAGGCATTTTGGAATCTATGTATACAAAGCCAATTATATAGTTGGACTGTAAAGTGTATCAAATCTTTAACCATAAATTCAAAACCATAAAGTGTCTGTGACAGGATCTCCAGACACCCTTGAAAAACTTCTTTGCCACATTAATCTCATAATTTTTTGTTAACCATTGGCCAATAAGGGGACACTTACACTTCGTAAGATTTACTATGTTCCATCCATCTAATCTGGCTGCAGCAACATATGCATCGTTAATTATGTTTACATCTCCCACATGGTGGGAAAACAATGCTAGATATTTACAGTAAAGGGCACTCAGGTTGCTTTCTTTTTATGAACAATGTGATTGTTAGGAATATTTCATTTCTGACATAGTCCTTATAACTTTGGAAATAAAACCTGGTCTTAAAATGTAGATCTTTCCAAAGAAAAAAAAATGATTGGTTCTGGGGGCCCCAACATATATTCTGAGATTAACTGAAGATTATCCCCCAAGACAAAAGCTCCGCAATGGTAGAGCCTAGGATGTGTTGGTAACCAGCACCTATGAATAATGACCAAGGAAGAAAATATAAAGATGCCCTGGCTATTTTGACTCAGGTCTTAGAGCATCATCCCTCGGACTGAAGGGTCTTGGGTTTGATTCCTGGTCAAGGGCACTTACTGGGTTGCAGGTTTCATCCTTACCCAGGTCAGGGACATGAGGGAGGCAACCAATCAATGTGTCTCTCTCACATTGATGTTTCTCTCTTTCTTTCTCTCCCTCTCTCCCTTTCACTGTATTAAAAAAAAATCAATGGAACATCCTTAGCTGAGGATTAACAAAAAAAAAAAAAAGAAGATATAAAGACATACTTTGGGCTAGTGCTTCTCTTGTATCCAAAACCATGCTGCATTGTTGAGAAGGAAGAGAGAAGCTACACTTGTGTGTCTGTGTAGGGTTAGGGCTTTGGATAGCTATAAAAAATACTCCTGTTAGAAATTCCAGATCACATCTTTAATGGAACAAAAGGCAAATCAAGAAAATATTGAGAAGTTTGAGAGACCAAATAACCATGCTAGAGTTACCTTGAAGTTGGCCTCCGCTGCAGTAGTGGGTGACATGTATATGGGCAAAGATGAGGATAGTCCACTTAATCGTGAGATTGGCAGAGCTTACATTCTGACATACTGTTGAGATGAGGCAAGCAGTTGATGAGACCGATGCATCTACATGCATGATGGAATAACCTGTCCAGATTTGGAATATATTATTTGAATATGAGTAAGAAAGTCACTGGTTTACATAGCTGACAGGAGGTGTTTCAGTTATTAATCTATTGCCTCTCAGCTCCCCATTCACCCTTCCTCATCTTCAGGTGATGCTGAAATAATTTTCCCTTGACAGCTGGCACAGTGTCAGTAGAAGATTCTGGAAGAATATTAGAGATGGGCATCTTCTAGTTTCTGTGTGCTTTTCTTCTTCTTTGCTCTTGTGGTTCTGAGCTGGTATGTGGGACATCCAGTGAAACTCTACCTTTAAGTTTCAACAACACCACTAGCAGCTTGACGAGTTCCACAGACAACCCATCTGTTTTCCCAATGACTTTCAGTTGGTGGCTTTTCAGTTAGTTATGCAGTTGCCTTGGCTGGTTCCCCAGGAAGTTCAACACCGATCCTGTCCTCCACCTCCCATAAGAAACTTCTTGGTGAATTTCATTGGCACCCCAGGAGGCTGTTCCCTGACCAACCAGCCTTAGCCACCACACATGAATCATCTCTGGCCTGGAGCAACCTCATCAACCGGTGTCATCATCCATGGGCTGCACTCACACCTTCCCAATGACATCTGAATTCCAAACATGGGAATGACCTCCCCTTCAATGTTTGTTCTTTGCTTGGATACTATATTATTCTGCTTGGGCTTCCCTGCAAAATACCAGACTGGGTGGCTTAAACAACAGACTTTTATTTTCACACAACTTGAAGGCTGAAAGTCCATCATCTAGGTGCCCATAAACTCAGTTTCCGGTGAGGATCTCCCCCTGGCTTTCACTTGGTCGCTTGCTCACTTTGTCCTCACAGGTCTTTTCCTCTTTGTGTGGACATCCCTTGTGTCTCTTCCTCTTCTAAGGGGACATCAGTCATACTGGGTAAAGGTCCCACACTTACAACCTCATAACCCTCATATTCTCCAAATACAGTCACATTGAGGGTTGGGCTTTAACAGATAAAGTTTGGAAGGAGGGAACACAATTCAGTCCATAACAGGTACCCTTCTTTAACTGTAGATTATTCTTTTATTCCCATTCAGTAATTAATTCCTCTAACTAGTCAATAATTTTTTGCGTGAAATCTTTTCTGTTGAAATTGCTAGGTGGTCTCTACCTCTTGACAGGACTTGAGAAGAACAGACCCCAAATACCCTTCTCCTTGTAACAGCTTAGTATATAGAAATGAGCATTTGTTTTGCTCTCCTTTTGATATTACTCCTATTTATTGAAAGTAGCCTGGCTTTAGCCTAAGTCTACAGACCTCATTTCGTATATCATTTCCATCTGCCTTTCCTGAGACTAGATTTAGCCACCTGTGGGAAAATAACCTGAACACATCCTAATGAAGTTATTGCCATGGTCTACTTGGTGACCTGTTCTAGAATTCTTTAATCTTTGCTGCTGAGCCAAAATAGACACAACATGACTGTTGAGAAATTTGTAATTCTGGTTCCTATTTACCTTACTGATTGCTCCAAAAATGGTCTAAGGAATTAGGACCACTGTGTGTCTCTCAGAAATTATCTGTTATACTAGGATTTCCCTCCCTGGTAAAATCTCTGGAAAGTGAGCTCCTTCGTGATGATGTCTGACCTGCTCATGGTACCAGCTTGCTTCTTGGTGTCATCAATTAAGGGGGAACTCTATTAGCCCACTGCTGCCTGCTCATTTAAAGGGGTTTAGAAGGAGGCTCTTTTTGGCTTCTAATGTCTTGAGTTTAGATAATCTCAAAAATGCACTCTGCATTCCTCTCTCAGCCCCAAATTCCACCCCCAAATTTGGGCTATATAATTTAGGCCATTGTGCATGTAATCTAATATAAATATTACCCATCAGTATCAGAACCAAAATTATTTTGTAAAATAGTATTACCATCTTTAAATGAAAGTGGTTTCTGTTGACTAGAGGCCCATTCTGAAGGCATGAGCATGGGAATGCTAGTCAGAAGGAGCGGGATGGAGTGAAATCCCCTACCTGGGAAAAGGATCGACTGGGTGAGAAAAGATGGAGGTTAGATCTGAGAGCTACACAGGTCAGCGCAGTGAGGCAGGAGCTTAAAAGGAAAACCAAAAAGAACAAGGTGACTGGGCTCCCTACCTCTATTACTTTGGCAATGTCACCAGAGCCTTGGGAGAAGAAACACATTCAGTGAGGAGACAGGTAATTTGTTGTGAAGGACGAAATTAAAAAACAGAAAAATAAAAGTTTCCCCTCTGCTATACCTTCCAAATCTTTAGCAAATTTGATATTGTTCACTAGCAATTTTAGGCTCACAAGAGCCATTGCATACTGGCACTGATCACGCATACTGGCACTGACCACGCATACTGGCACTGACCTCTGCTTCAGTAACAGCTGTGGATGGAAACAGACCCCAATCAAGGACAAGACACAGTAGGAGCAAAGACACAGAAATGGGAACCACTCTGGGCCTGTTACTTGGTAGTTGATAAGGCAAGTGGCTTAACCCCTCTGTATTTCAGTTTTAGAAATATTTTTCATGACATGAAGATAATAATAATGATGTCAGAGTTGTAAGAATTAAGTATCAACACATACAGTCACAAAGAAATGGACACACAGTGAGCAGACGATAAGTGTTTATCTACTTTCAGTTTTGCATGCTTCTGAAAGATATGACAGTTCGGCTGCACATTGTTGATCCAACAGACTGATACATAACAGAAAGAGCTTTAATACATACAAATGTTGCATCTAACTAACGAGTTCCAATCTCTGTTTAGCATCTAAATCACGCAGAAACCTGATCGAGTCACAAGTTCATTTGTTTATTCAATGATCCTACTTTCTGTGCCTAATATCTACAGACTTCCTAACTATTATAATATCATTAAACCAGATTATGCCTCTTGAAAATTGCTCAGATGATTGTATTAAATGAAAATGTAAGTGGAATCTTAATCCAGAAGCACCTCAGTTTTACTAAGTTTGGAAAACCTAATTTAGTAAAACCAATAAGGAAAAACTCATCTTGTTAGGAAAAAGGGGGGAAAAACCACACTCATGAGTATCTTATCATGTTTACATGAAACCTAATTTAATCTAATTCCCACAAGGAAAAAATATTATCACATCTATAAACATGAAAAAGTTGGCTTCCCTGATATTAAAATTAAGCATCCAAGCATCATGCAAGTATCAGACTCAGAGGCGGATCTTTGCACACCGCTTGATTTCTTGTTTTCAGTCCTTTCTTGCTGCTCCAGTCCTTCATTAACCCAGCTCCTAATCTTTTACCTTCAGCTTCTATCCTGAGGAATTCTTCCTAAAACCTGATCCCAGGCCTCCCTTCTCTGGTCCTGACCGTCTTCTCTCCATCTGTCTCTTCATGGATGGTCCCAGTAGGCATCTTCTTGAAGAAGCCTCATCTTCCAATCCCCTTTTGGGCATCAGTTCATTTGACTGATCTTATGACTATGTCTCCCTAGGTTCCAGTCAATAAATCATAGAAATTATATCAAAGGTTATTTGTGAAATATTCATTGTATAGTAATCTGTACTGATATTTTTAAGACAGTCACAATGATTAGATTCTTTCTGTCATTATATGATCAATTTCAAATACTAAATAGATTTCTTAATATATGAATCATGGGGCCTCTTTATTTCACACAGCAACATAGAAATAACCTAATGGTAAATTGCCAGTGTGTGCGACTAAATAATCAAATAAATTTAGAAAAATCATCCTATTCCCATAAGCACAGCTAAGAAGGATGCTGTGTGAGGTTGAAAATGTTGAAAGTCTTATTTATAATGAATGTTCAAATGAAAGGGAAACTTTAGAAACACTCAACAAAAAGAAATCCCAGCAGCATATCATATGATCACATAACCTTGGTGAAAGAAACATGTTAAAAGTTTCAAAAGCATTTATTTGATCCTGATGAGGATGCTGCAGTCTGCCGGTCTCATATTCCTGCACTCCTTTAGACTTGGCAAATGACACCACTGAAACCCGCCTTCTACATTATGTTCTCTTCCAGCCTCACTGAGATGCAGTTAACAAATAACATTTTGTAACTTTAAGCTATACAAAGTAATGATTTGATACACATATATAATGTGATACACATATATAAATAAGGTTATTTAGCACAACCTTCACATGATTGTCATGTTGTTGTTATGATGAGAACATTCAAGATCTACTGTACTAGCAATTTTTTTTAGTGTACAATAATGAATTGTTAACCACAGTTACTACGTTATACATTATAGATCCCCAGACTTAGTCCTCTTATAACTGGAAGACTGTACCATTTGAACAACATCCCTTCATTTTTTTTTCTAGCCCTGGCAACCACCAATGTATTCTCTGTTTCTAAGAGTTCCACTTTTTTTATATTGACATATAAGTGAGATCATACAGTATTTGTCTGTCTGACTTACTTTACTTAGCATAACCCCCTCAGGGTTTATCCAAGTTGTTGGAAATGACAGGATTTCCTTTTTTATGGCTGAATGATAACCACTTTATCATTTTCTTTATCCATTCCTCTGGTGATTGACATTTAGGTTGTTTCCACATCTTGACTACTGTGAAAAAATGCAGCAATGAATATGGGAGTACATATGTCTCTTTGAGATACTGATGTCATTTCCTTCAGAATTTCCTTCATATATGCATGCAAGAGTGGGATTGCTGGATCATATGGTAGTTCTATTTTAAATTTTTTGAGTGACCTTCAGACTGTTATCTATAGTAGCTGCACCGATTTACAATCCCACTGAAAGTCACTGGGGTTCCCTTCACATCTTCACCTGTATTTGTTATCTCTAATCTTTTTATTGATAGATATTCTAGCAGGTGTTAAGTGACATCTCATTGTGTTTAGATTTGCATATTAATGATGATTAGTGATGTTGAGCATCTTTTTATGTACCTGTTGGCTATTTAAATAGATTTTGGGGAGAATGTCAATTCAGGACCTTTGCCCATTTTTAATCACATTGTTTTTTGCTATTGAGTTGTATAAGTATTTTGGATATTTTTGGATATTAATCAAATAGATGGTTTGTAAATATTTTCTCCCATTCCATAGAGTACCTTACGTTTTTTGTTGATCGTTTATTTTCTTATGCCAAAGGTTTGTTACTTGATGTGTCATATTTGACTTATACTTTGTTGCTTGTGCTTTTGATGTTATATTCAAAAACTCATTTCCAACATCAATGTAAATTATATTTTTTGCCTATGTTTTCTTCTAGGAATATTACAGTTTTAGGTCTTAATATTTAAATCTTTAATTCATTTCGAGTTAACTTTTGTGAGTGGTGTTAGGGGTTGATTTTACCCTTTGGCATGTGGAGATCTAGTTTTTCCAACACCGTTTATTGAAGAGGTTATCCTTTCCCCACTGAGTATTTTTGGCCCCCTTATGAACTTTTAGTTAACCATATATTGGAGGGTTTATTTCTGAGCTCTCAGTTCTGTTTCATTGGACTATGTATGTGCTTTTATGTCAGTACCACACTGTTTTGATTGCTACAGCTTTATAATATAGTTTGAAATCAGAAAGCATGATGGCTCAAGCTTTGTTTTTTCTTAAGATTTTCTAAAGACCTCTGGCTCTTTATGGTCATTTGTGATTACATATGAATTTGGGATTGTTTGTTATACTTTTGTAAACAATGCCATTGAAATTTTAATGGGAATTGCATTAAATCTATAAATAGTTTTAGGCCGTATAGACATTTCAACAATATTAATTCTTCTGATCCATAAATGTGGGATAGTTTTCCATTTGTTTGTGTTGTGTTTCATCAATGTGCTATAGTTTTCAGTATATAGATTTTTCATTTCCTTGGTTAAATTTATTTTTAAGCATTTTACTGGTTTTGGTGCTATTGTAAATGGGATTGTTCATGTTATTTCTTTTTCAGATATCTTGTGGTTAATTTATACAAATGCAACCGATTTTTGTGTGTTTATTTTTATCCTGCAAATTTACTGAATTTGTTAATTAGTTCTAACAGTTTTATTTTGGTGGCATCTTTAGTCTAAGATCATACTTGTAGACAGAGATTACTTACTTCTTTCTTTCCAGTTTGGAAGATGTTTATTTATTTTAATCATCTAATTGCTCTAAGATTTCCAGTATTATTCTGAAAAAGATTGTTGTGTATGGATCCCTTTGCTTCGTTCTTGATCTTAGAGGATAAGTTTTCAACCTTATACTATAGAATAAAATGTTAGCTGCAGGCTTATTACGGCCTTTATTATGTTGATGTATGTTCCTTCCATGCTTAATTTATTGAAAATTGTATCATGAATGGACATTTAATTATGTCAAAGCTTTCTGCATGTATTTTGATGATCATATGATTTTTATCTTGCACTCCATTAATGTGGTGTATCACACTGATTGATTTACATATATATGTCAAACCAGCTAAGCTTCTCAAGAATAAATCCCACTTGATCATGGTATATAATCCTTTAAAATACTGTTTAATTTGATTTGCTAATATTTTATTGAGAATATTTGCATCTATTTTATCAGAAATATTGAACTGTAATTTTTTTTCTTACAGTTTCCTTATTTTGCTTTGATGTCAGGGTAATGCTGGCATCATAAAATGAGTTTGGGAATGTTCCTTCCTCTTCAATTTTTGGAAGAGCTTGAAAAGGATTGGTCTTAATTTTTTATAAATGCTTTGTAGAATTTAGCCATGAGCCATCTGTTCCTGGGCTATTATTTGTTGGGAGATTTTTGATTGATGATTCAATTTATTTTCTTTTATTGGTATGTTCAGATTGTGTGTGTGTGTGTGTGTGTGTGTGTGTGAGAGAGAGAGAGAGAGTCAGTCTTTGCTGGTTGTATATTTCTAGGAATGTATCTATTTCTTCTAGGTTGCCCAATTTGTTGACATATAATTGTTCATAGTAGTCTTTTATAGTTTTTGTATATCTGAGGTATGTCTCCTCTTTTACTTCTAAATTTTTTTTTACTTCTAGTGTTATCTGAGTCTTTTATTTTTCTTTTTGGTAAGTCTAACTAAGGGTTTGTCAATTTTATTTATCTTTTTATAATACAAACTCCTACATTTATTTATTTTTTTCTATTATTTCTTATTCTCTATTTTATTTATTTTGCTCTGAAATTTGGTATTTACTTCCTTCTCTCAACTTTGGGGTTACTTATTCTTCTTTTCCTTGTTCCTTTGAGATCTTTTTTTTTTAAGATAGGCATTTATCACTATACACTTCCCTATTAGAACTGCTTTTCCTGCATCCCATTATTTTTAGTATGTTGTGTTTCTGTATTCTTTGTTACAAGATTTTTGATTTAAGTTTTTTTTTTGATTTCTTTTTCGACCCATTGGTTGTTAAGGAGTGCATTGTTTAATTTCCACATATTTAAAATTTTCCAGTTTTTCTCCTGTAATTGATTTTGTTTCATATCACTGTGGTCATAATGGATATTTGGTATTATTTTAACCTTGTAAAATTGCTAAGATGAATTTTGTCACCTCACACATGATCTGTCTTAGAAAATGTTCCATGTTCACTTGAGAAAAATGTATATCTGCTCCTGTTGGTTAGAATATGCTACAAATGTCTGTTAGGTTTTTGTTTGTTTTGTTTTGTTTTTATCCTCACTCAAGTATATTTTTTCATTGATTTTTAGTTAGAAAGTGAGGTAGGGAGAGAAGGAGGAAGGGAGAGAGAGAGGGAAAATAAAACGTCATGGTGAGAGAGACACATTGATTGTCTGTCTCCTGCATGACCCAACCAGGGACTGAACCTGCAAACCAGGCACTTGCCCCTGACCGGGAATCAAACCGGCAACCCTTTGGTCTGAGGGCCAGTGCTCCAACCACTGAACCAAACAGGCAAGGATTGTCTCTTAGGTTTATTTGATGTAAAGTATAGATCAAGTCCAATGTTTATGGAAGTCCCTTACTATAATAGTGTTTCTCTTATTTCTTCCTTCAGTTTATCAATATAAGATGCCCAGTATTGGTGATTATATATTTACAATTGTATCCTCTTGTTAATTGATTCCTTTATCATTATATAATGACCTGCTTTATCTTTTGTGTCAGTTTTAGACTTAAATCTATTTTGTCTTACATAACTATAGCTCCTTTGGTTTCCACTTTTATGGAACCTCTTTTTCCATCCTTTCACATTGATCCTGTGTGTGTCCATAAAGCTAAAGTGAGTCTCTTAAACACACAGCATATATTTGGGTCTTGTGTTTTTAGCCATTCAGCCACTCTTTGCTTTTTGATTGGAAAATTGAATCTGCTTACATTTAAAGTAATTATTGACAGGTAAGGACATACTGATGCCATCTTATTGTTTTCTGATCCCTTTGTTTCTTTTCTTCTGGCCTGTTATCTTTCCTTATGATATGATTCAAAACAGCAGCCTATTTTGCAAATCTTCAAATAATGTCTAAAATGACTATTAGCCCTGACCAGTGTGGCTCAATTGGTTGGGCATTATCCTGTGCACTGAAAGGTAGCTAGTTATATTCCTGGTCAGGGCACATGCCCAGGTTTCAGGCTCGAACCCAGTAGGAAGCATGAAAAAGGCAGTCGATCGATGTCTCTCTCTCTCTCTCTCTCCCTCTCTCCCCTCTCCCTCTCCCCCTCTCCTTCCCTCTTTCGCTCCCTCCCTCTCTCCCTCCCTCCCTCTCCCTTTCTCTCTAAAATTCAAAAAAATAAAAATAAATAAAATGAGTATTGAAGGAGGACTAATTCCCAGGCTCTAATGCAGGATGCTCACCTGGATCTCACGCCTGCCACTTTAATATCTGTATATAAAGGCCTGACCTTCTGTCTTGACTTTGCTATTTCCCTATTTCTGGACCCACTACTTCTGGTTCATGTGGACATTATATAAATTTTCTCTCTCATTATCCACATTCTGAAAATCATATTGGAGCTCTTTATGTGCTAGATACTCTGTTAGACACTGGGGATATAACAGTAAGTGAAACATGACCCTGACTTTCAAGATGCTTCCCTCTAATAGGAAAGACAGGTAAATAGGCATGACAAGACAGGTGAGTGCCATGCTAGCAGTGATTATAGGAGTTAGGGCACTGGCCTTTGCTAGGAGCTTACTAGAACATTTTAAATGTGAATTTCAGGGAGTTCAAAGGGACAGTTTCTTGCAGAAGCCAAGGACATATAATACGCCAGTTAACTTGGCCAAAGGGGGAAAATGCTGAGGCTTATCAGTCAATCAACAAAGAGAGAGGCCTTTGCCTCGTAGCCTTCTAATATACTTCTTACCTGAAAGCACCAGGCGGTGGGGACCTCTTGCTCGAGAGTGTCATCCAAGTGTGACTACTGTTCTTTATTCCTCTACCATGTGACTTCTTCACATTCACTGCTTTTTCTTTTGGGTCAAAAGCTCCAATCTCTGTGGCAGTGGTGCTGGGTTTATGCTTTGGAGAGCATTAGTTTTGAAGTCAGGGAGACATGGATTTAAACCCTGTCTCTGCCCCTTACTAAGTTTGAACAATTCCCCAACTTTTTAAACCCCAGATTCCCCACATATCAAATAAAACTAACAATCATGCTTGTGTGAGATAAGGCATCTAGAGGGTGTAGCATGTTAGAGATCCATACAGGATACATAATAATTATTAGTTTCTATTTCAAATGAGGGATGTTGAACAGATGTGCAACCAATTCTTGGAAATGCTCTTCAGACCAAAATCCCTCCCAGATTTCCAAACAATAAGGCATCCTTTGACATTAATAGGGGTTCAGGACAATCTAAAAGGCACAATCTGCAATTTCTCATACTTGACATGTTTTGTGCCACTGTGCCTGTGTCTGCAGTGACACCGAAGAACTGTTGTTACTTGTGCTTCGAGGTTCAGTTTAAAGATCAAGTCCTCTAAGGTGCCATCTCTAATCTACACTTTCCTCTCCAAGTGACATTCCTCATTTCCTTCTCTGTATTTCATTAATATGTAGTCCTCAATGTATGGTTCTTCTGCACCTTACACTCTATATAATATCTTTTTTATGTACAACAAACTATATTTCAGTTATCTTTATGTGTCTACATATGAAACCTGCATATAATTTTAATGCCCGTGTTTGCAATATCTAACTACATCTAGTAACTGTTTAATAAATATTTGCACAAATGAATGGGTAAATGGCTAGACAAATTAAGGAGTGATTAAATGATTAAGGGAAAATAATCTTTAATGTATGCACAGCTCTAACAAGAATTAGGAAGATGATTTGACATAGTCCCCTTTGTAATATGACAAATAATTGATAAATTCTACATAAACCAAAATGCATATTAAGAACTCCAAATCTTGAATTTATGAGTTTTATATATTGATATAGTTCCCAGTATAAATAGATATTTCATACCAAACTCAAGAGGAAGAGGAAGACATATATTAATCATTACCACTAGCTATCATTCCTCACTGTGGCCTAAGGAACGATAGTTAGATGATTGTTATAGTGGATCAGGCAACCGGTCTCAGCAACCACATTGCCAAAATATCTCCTTTATCAATAGAGTTTTCTTTTGTTATCATTCTGTAGTTAGACCATAATGACTGATTTATAATTCAACTAAAGTCATATCATCTATTACATATTAACATGTATTATTTCAGAATAATTTGTAATGAAATAATTAAAGATACTGCCTGGGTATTTTTTCTGCATCCCTCATAGAGAAAGACTTCTTTTGCGTTTTTTAAAAATAAAACATAGGGATTCAGATGAAATATACTGGTATGTTGAAAACTGATACCCTATTAATTAAATGGAAAGTAAGACACAATTTGAATTTAGCTTAATAAGCAAACCAAAGTGAAAGCAGCTGTTTCCCATTAGTTTCTGATTTTCGGCAAAATAGAGAGGGAATTGGATTTATAAAAAGAGTGTGTAAAATTCAGCAGCTTCTGGCTTTGTTGCTATAGTGCCAGAGATCTTTTTGATGCTTTACTGGGTTGGCAAAGAAATAGACAGTTTGGAATAGTTACACTAAACACTCTTATTCACTGAAATAATGCTGACATTTGACCACAAGCCTTCAGTTTTTCTAGAGTCAAAATACAGATGTCAAAAGAAAAAGAAAAAATTACCTCATGAACATTAAATCCATTTTATATTACTCAAGGAGGGAAATCCTGCAGTTTAAGAAAAAACATGAGGGTAGAAATATTCCAAATCTCTTATATGCAACCTCTGGAAAACGTATGTAGTAACTCTGAATAAAAATAAACACATTTGGGGACCATTTTGGAAGTGGTGATACTAGTGATACACAGAAGAGGGAAACTGTCTTAAAGAAACTCCTGTCTTTAAGAAATCTCTATGAAAGTACCTGGCCACATCAAAAAAAAAAAGGAAAGAAAGAAAAAAAACTCCTGCTAGTTTGGCTCTGCAGCTATGAGAAATATATCCAAGAGGAAATAATCAAAGTTAGAGAAAAGACATCAATTTCCCACTGCTTAAAAATAAATGCAAAGGTTAAATGTTATTCTTTCCAGGAATCTCAATGGCACCGTTGAGAGTTAATGGCCCGGCATTCTCTGGAGGGAGCATAGCAAGACTATAGAGAAGCCACCCCGATCCCAAGAATACATGGGAATATATTATGTTCTTTTGAAATGGACACCACTGCTACCTCCAACCTGCCATTCTTTTTAATGAAAGAAATGTTTTCTTTTCACAATAACTGATTAAACAGAGTCATAAAAACACCTGTAAAAGTTTAGCATGAGAAAGAGACCCTAGAGGAGGAAGCTGCGGGGCCACAGGGCTCAGCCTCTTTCCCTTCCGTTGCCCCTCGGATTACAATCAGCAGTAGCACCGTGACCCTAGGAACAGCTTCCTATAAGGTCTGGGCTGAAATATGGACAACTGCTTGGCATAAGATATCTGTATAAATATTTGTGAGATGACAATGTTGTGAATGACAGTATCTATTTCCAGGTCAGTGCTCTAATGACAATTCCCATGCTGCCATATACCTGGTTTCATCCTATCATCATCATCCTAATATCCATAGGACAGGAATGCTAGCCGCATGCAAACAGCAGGCTCTATCAGCACATTCTTCTTGCTTCTTTGCAGAGATAGTAGCTGCTGTGTGCAACATCAATGAATGGAACTGCCTCATTTCCATGATCTCACTGTCATTCCAGAACTGTGAATACATTGATAAGGAATGGAATATTTGCTTTTTAATTATAAGATAATTGCAATATCATAGTCAAATCTACTTGTCCGTAGGAGTTATGATGGCATTTGAGAACAGACTTATGGTTGCCAGAGGGAGGGGATTTGGGGGACTAGGTGACAAAGTTGAAGGGCTTGAGAAGTACAAAGTGGTAGTTTCAAAATAGTCATGTGGATGTATAGCACAGTGTAGCAAATATAGTCAATAATATTGTAATAACTATGTGTGGTACCAGATGAGTATTTTAAATACTATGGGATCACTTTGTAAAGTATATGACTGTCTAACCACTGTGCTGTATACCTGAAACTAATATAACATAATAGGTAATGTAAGCTGTATAAAAAAATAAAAATTAAAAAATATATAACTAATGAAAAGTTCAAAAACTTTAGCTCAATTCATTTAAGTAGAGCTACTATAGCAAAAAAAAAAAGAAAAAAGAAAAAATATTAACTAAGGTAAATAATATAAATAATCACTGGTGTTATTTCATCAAGTAGTAAAAATCAAGTAGATTATACTTGTACTCTATAGGTAGATTATATAATGCTGAAAAAATTACTTCTTTATAATTCTCTCTCTCCCTCTCTCTCATCTTTCTCTTTTTAAATTTTTTTTTAGGAGGGAGTAACTTAGGTAAAAGTTTGCACAAGCCATAGCAGTGATTAGTCAACACAGATATGCATAGATCATTTATACCTCTGGCTTATTTTCTTCCTTTTTGCAGGATTATTTAAAAATGAATCTAACGCAGCTTGTATATTAAAGCGCTCCAGATTTAACGGATACAATATTATGAGGAAGCTGATTTAGACAACAATAAATAATTGAAGATCTACTTATATCCAAATAAGTCACTGGAAAATTTTATTGGAACATATTTGCATGTGTTATCTTAATACACACTAAACTTATCAAATTCAAAGAAATGTTGAAGGAAAGATTTAGAAATAAAATGTGGGTATTTTCTTTATAGAAATGTTACAGTTTTCCCCTTGGTATATAATTTTTCAACAATAGATTTTCTGCTCTGCAACCTGATATTTATGTGTGAACTATACCAGATCATCAGAGAATTTAACTGACTCTAAAATTACAAGATGGAAATGCGTGGAAATGAAGATTCAGGGTAACAATTTCAGTTCTTCTAAAACAATGGCTGAAGTAATCACAGCATCTAAAAGACCCACATGTTTTATTTCAGAATAGCAATTTAAGCAAAAACAGCTCTTTAGGTAAGATGAATAAATAAGGCCAAACTGGCAATTCTAACATTATTGCTTGTGGGGAGTGTGTATGTGTATGTGTGTGTGTTAGTGTGGTGTGTTTATGATAATGTATGTGTTATTGTTTGTTTGATTCTCTCTCTTGGATGACAGAAGCAAAGAATTAGATGTTATTATATAGCAATTTACATACATATATATACACATACATATATTTGCTGTTGTTGTTGTTAATCCTCACCTGAGGATATTTCTCCACTGATTTTCAGTTAGAGGGAAAGGGAGGGAGACAGAGAGAGAAACATCAATGCAAGAGAGACACATTGGTTGTTTGCCTTTGGCAGGACCCTGACTGGGGCCAGGGATCTAACCTGCAGTCTAGGTATGTGCCCTTGACTGAGAATCAAACCCACAATTCTTCCATCCATGGGCCAAAGCTCTAACTGGTGAGTCCAAATGCCCAGGGTGATATTATTTATTTTTTTAAATTTGTTGTCACTGTGTTTCAAAGTAATACAAAAAGAATAGTTGTACAGGTCTTAGTTCCATTGGTTTGAAGCAAAACATGGATTCTAGCAATGGCGACACTGTACCATGTAATGACTGCTTGTTGAGAATATGTACCACATTTTGCAGGAGATGGTCTTAATCTGTAGGGTGCCATTTCTAAGATGATGTGCAGAACCCCTGACCTTTTTTAAAAAAAAATTTTTCCCTTTATTCATTTTAGAGAGAGAGAGTGGGGAAGGGAAAGGGAGAGAAAGATAGAAACATGGATGAGAGAGAGCAACGATTGGCCGCCTCCTGCATGCCCCCCACTGGGTATTTGGCCCATAACCTGGGCATGTGCCCTGAGCATGTGCCCTGACTGGAAATTGGACTGGTGCATGGGTCGAAGTTCAATTACTGAGCCACACTGGCCAGGTGCAGAATGCCTGGTCTTTTGCCTCTTTTCTTAAATATGGTAGAAATTTATATTTTCACTTTTAAAGTAGCCATTTTGAATAAGGTTTCCATTCTTTCCCTTTTAGAATTGATTTAGAGGAAACTGTATTTTTCCAAAATAAAAACGTGAGACAAGCAAGTGAGTCATTATAACTTAATGCAAAAGAGTGATACAATCAATCAAAAGAGAGAGAAAAATGCAGATTTGACTATGTGAAATTGTAATAATATTGTGTGGTACAGGCACAGTTAACAAAATCAAAAGGCAAAACCACTGGGACTAAAAAGCAACCATAATATATACAATAGTTAAAGTGTTAAATTCTTAATATGTAAATAACTTTTATAATTATTTAATAAACACAAACATTCCAGTAGAAGAAAAAATGAAATCTAATCTAAATAGACTATTCAAATAAAAACTAATGAAGATGATAAACATGTAAAAATTGACTTTTTCACTGGAAAGAAAGACCTATTGCAAGCAAATTTATTATCTTTAATTTATATTGAGAAATATTATTACAATGGAGAGCGTCTTAAAATAGTTACTGTCAAACCTGAACTTTAAAACATCTTTGTTTTGTTTTTTTTAAAGAGAAAATTGTTCTGCTTTAGATAACAAAAAATTGTCCCAGGAAACTTGATTGGAGAAGGGCATATGAATGCATTCATACAATAAGAGTACATGTAGGCTGCATTGCAGAGTTATTACTAGTTGGAAATATGCATTTTATCACTATGTGTCTTACTACAACAAAAACCTAAAATAATTATATAATATGTATACATATATATGTATATATATATATATGTATACATATATACACACACACACAAACACGCACACACACACACAATAGAAGACTGTGCAGCCAATAACATAATAATAAGTCTTCAGTGACAGAGAAATACTATTAATATGTAGTAAATGAGAGAACTGGATTACTCTTAATGTCCAAACCATATATTTTAGAACAATTACTTGGTTACTACATATTTCATATATATTTGTCTTGACAATTTAATAAGTTTGTAAGCTTATCATGCAAGGAAATTTTATTTTATCATTATATATTTTTTACAACTTTTTTTCTATTGAGTCCATGCAGGCAGAATTATTTCAAATGTGTGCATGTTCACGCACACACACACACACACATACACACACTCACAAACAGCACTCACACATAGACACGCAATCTCTTTAGATATGATAAGATCTTTTTCCTCATATATTTTGCTGAGGAAAAGCTTTTATTTTTCTCTCATAGGAGTGCTTGTGAGAAATTACATCTTGATTCAAAAGAAAGATGTGATCAAATAAAAAAAAAAATAAGACAAATTCTTAAAAAAAAAAATAAGACATATTCTTGCCAGGCACTAGGACTGATTGGTATGCTGCTAGAGTGAAAGACAGATGAAATTTTTGTGTGTGTGAGAGGTTTTAGGGTTTTAAGAAAAAAAATAAACAATCGATTGAAAGAAAAAAAGCAATAAAATACTTACCAAGGAGCAAATCTGAAAAAGTCCTTAGAGCATAACAGAAAATAACCTTTTGAGAGAAGAAAAAAGAAAAGAAAAAGAAAACCCTAGAACTCAGCTGATGAATTTTCAGCTGCAGCAGAAGTTACAATTTAGAAATAAAAGAGTCTATGACTTTTGTAAATCACGAGAGGAAACATCCAGTATAAGACTTTCTCCACCCCACCCACAAAGGCTCACAGCATATCAGAGTGCGCGGATGCTACCGTATTGCTCCTACTCCACACACTTCAAACAACCGATACACAGATTCCCTACGTCCCCTATAAACTATAGCACGGGTATAACATTTGCTGTGGTTAGTGAGCTACACTGACGGGCATTGCTCTATAACTGCTCTGAACTCACCTATTTCTGTTTCACAAGGCTGGGAGATAGGTCCTGACATCAGGTTTGGCAGTAAATAGGGGTAGTTCAAGAGAAGTGAGCATTTTTAATGACAATAAGTAACCAGTGTACATTTTGAAATATATCTCAGAAGTATGAATATGGGTGAAAGATTAAGTACGTGAACTTTAAAAGATGAAAGCAACCTTTGACTTTATCTAATAGTGCTCATGTTCGCACTCTCTCCCCTTTTACTTCCTCTTTTTCTGTCATTATTTTCTTGTCTGGTGAAGCACATGATTTTTCCAAGATCTCATGGACAGCTGTGGGTGGACACGGGGCAAGAGCTTAGTTTCTGGCTTATTCCCACTATGTCCTACATCACAGGATCAAGTAAGCCTAGAAAGATTTTGGATATAATCAGGAAGCTTCTGATTTGTAACGTCTGTGTATCCAAAATTGTGTGAAGGGCTATGGAGACATATAAAAGTGTTAACACATGACTCAAATTGCCTTCAACGTTGAGATATCAAAAGAATTGAAGGTGGAAGGTAGTCGTCTAATCATAATTATCAAAGACAAGCAGAAATTCAAACTACATGTTTTTCTTTAGAAAATTATAATAATATAGTTTATTGTATATTTTATGAAAAAAAGAATAAACTCAGATTTTCCCATATATTTTCAGGGATAAGGTGAGGAAAATTAATGAAGAATATAGAGAAGTTTAAACTGTATCTTCTCTGAGACAAAAATTAATTCTTCATCAGTGAGTTTATACATTCCTCCCTGTATATATGCAGGTTAAGATTATACGCAGAGAGAATCTATGATAATATGCCTTATGATAAAGCAGTTTGTAATAGAAAGCAATTGACCACCAGCACCTGACGTCTGCCACTGGTTTTCTTCAGTTACTTCATTAACCTCATGATAATGGAATGTCCTGTTTTACATCACTGAAAATCTGGAACCTTACTTAGTGTGGTACGTGGGGGCTACATGCAGATAAATTTATAGTAGTCCTCCCTTAGTCAGAGTTTTTCTGTCCATGATTTCAGTTACCCACAGTCAATTGCTGTCCAAAAAATATTAAATGACAAATTCCAGAAATAACCAATTCATAAGTTTTAAATTGCACACCATTGTGAGTAGCCTGATGAAATCTCCCTCTGTCCCATGTGGGACAGGAGTCATCCCTTTGTCCAGCATATCCGTGCTGTACACATGACCCTCTTGTTAGACACTTAGTAGCCGTCTCCATTGTCAGACCAACTGTCACAATATAGAAGTACTTGTGTTCAAGTAACCCTTATTTTACTCAATAATGACCCCAAAGTGCAAGAGTAGTGATGCTAGCAATTTCTATATGACAAAGAGAAGCAAAAAAATGTGCTTCCTTTAAGTGAAAAGTATGTGCGTACAGGAAAACAACATAATATATATAATAGAGTTCGGTACTATCTATGGTCTTAGGCATCCACTGGGGGTCTTGGAACGTACCCCCATGGATAAGTGGGGACTACTGTATTTTTACTGTTGATATGAGTATCATCATCACCGCTAGTCTTCCTCAGTAAAAAGACTAAAATCCAGCTCTATACAGGGAATAATAAAATCCAAATTTGATACTTGAAATATTAGAAAATAAGTATAAAATTATGTACACATTTTCATCAGTCTCACACTATACAATACAAGGATCCAAGAGCTGACTTTAGTGGTTTATCTATTTTGGTGAAAGTACATGTCCCCAAAAGGAATTTTGATTGATACTAAAATACCATTTTAATTCAGATAAATGCTACCTTGTTGTGCCCCTATTGATCTTCTGATTATGTTCTCACTACTTGAAGGATAAGTCTTATCAAATTTCAGGAAACACCATTATTTTAAGTGGATAGAAAGACTTGCTAGTATGGGAACTCAGCTGACACATTATTATATCCTTTCCTGCTGACATGACTTATAATGTTCCTCTATTCTTTCATGAGACTAATAAGAAAATTATACCACACTAGTGATATTTAAAAAGTCAGACTTTTGCCCAGCCAGTGTGGCTCAGTGGTTGAGCATCGACCCATGCATTAAAAAGTCGCCGATTTGATTCCCGGTCAAGACACTTGCCCAGGTTGTGGGCCAGATTCCACAGTGGGGAGGTATGCAGAAGGCAGCCAATCAATGTTCTCTCTCTTCGATGTTTCTACCTCTTGCTCCCTCTCTATCTCTTCCTCTCTCTCTAAAATTAAATAAGGAGCCATGGCCTGTTTGGCTCAGCGGTTGAGTGTCGGCCTGTGGACCAGAGAGGTCCAGATTCGGTTCCCGCTAGGGGCACGTACCACAAAAAATAAATACATAAATAATAAATAAATAAAATTTTTTTAATGAGACTGTCAAAATGTCCCCATGCTATTTGATGATTTAAGAAACAAGCACAATAGAGTACATATTATTTCTGATATTAGGAATGTATGTGCATTATATAAAAGGCTCTCACTTTCAAGAAAATTAAAATAAAAACACACAATAAATATGTCTGAAATATTTGGAGCTTTTATTTTGTTACATAATATACATTGTCTTATTTGATCTTTAAAGTAACTATCCTTACCTTAATTTACCTGCTAGAAATCTATGTCCTGGCCAGTGTGGGTGAGCATTGTCCCAAGCACCAAAAGGTCACTGGTTGAATTCCTGGTCAGGGCACATTTTTAGATTGCAGGCTCAATCCTCAGTAGGGACTATGCAGGAGGCAGCCAATCAATGTTTCTTTCTCATCGATGTTTCTCTCTCTCTTCTTCCTTTCCTTTCTTTCTAAAAAAAAAATCAATAAGAAAATATTTTTAAAAAATCTATAATAAATTGCATTAAATCATAGCATATCTTAATAGTCAGTGAACAACATTAAAGTACACACATATTTAAGCTAGTATTACTGCAAGTCAGAATGTTACTGGACAAGAACCAGCCCAGAGTAGGTTAGTCTCAGGCCCCTTTAGTATGTGAGTTCTTGACTTCTTTCAGGAAAGATTTCATAACACAAGTCCAGGTGATTTTGAGAGTATGTTTATTACAGCTGGGGACAGTCAAACAAAGGAAAGTCTTAGGGTAGAAGAAGCAACAGGAGACAGCCTACATGGTGCTTTGCTTTGGCTCCCTAGAAACATTATAGGAAAGAAGTAAGCCAAGGTGAGGCTGCTTTTAGCTTATTGGGAAGTCAGAGAAAAGGGGGCCTTGGGGACAGGTACAGGGGTTTAACCCAGGACTAGCTGCTGCTGCCCGCTGCTGCCCTGGTTGCAAATCTTGTAGGAACCCTTAGAGTTTAGAAGGAAGTTAAAACTTCTTGTCCAAGATGGGGCATAGGCATGCTCTAGAGTGAGCCAAACCTGAGTTTTTGTCCTGAGGGCTTTTAATCTTTTTTCTTTTTTCCTTCGGGCCTGAATCTTAGGGGAGGGTTCCTGCAGAATATTCATCAGTTTTCCACATGCGTTTTTAATATGCTGATGCATCAAAATGAGCTTAGAGGGGAGTTTTGAATAATTTTTTTGGTCTGTTTTACTGTTTTAATTTCATCTTAGGTCTGTCTGGCTTTAGTGGGGTTTTTGTTATTTGTTCCCCAATTTCATCTGTTGTTGGGTTTAGCTGGCACAAATGGCATTAATTAGGTCTTTGTTCTCTATTTCCCAGACCAGGGTGATTTAAGCTCTGTATTCTCTAGTTAGGGAGGGGAAGGTATAAACATTTGCTTTCTTGAGTATCCTTTCCTGGGTGAGGAAGATAAGGTCTTACAATTCACAAGCTGGCTCTAAGTTATTCGGATTGTTTGGCCTTATTTAATGTTCTTATCTCAGTTTCCCTATTCCCCTTGCCCAGGAATTATCCTAACTTCTTACTATTCTGTCACAAGGTTAGACCTTAACACGGAAGGATAGAAGAAACAATTTTAGATGAGACATAAAATATAAACAAAAATAACTATAATGTAAAGCAGAATCTGCAACCCACATTATAATGGATACACATAAAGTGAAAACCCAGGGAGAAGAAGCATATTTTCTTTACATATCAAGAAAGTCTTCACTGTTCACAGGATAGTCGAAGTCAAGTGAGGTGTAAGAGTTAATGGGGATTCGCACAGCAGATGTGTTAGGCAATGACAGTTCTAAAGTCAGTCCGTTCCTTTGTCCTGTGTCAGAGCACAAAAGTTGGCATGAGTATTTGAGGATAAAGTTTGACAAGCATACAGAGGGTGTTCCATGTGATATGTATCCACTTGGGTTTGTGGATACATATGATCACCATTTGTATACATATAAGGCAAAGTCAGTTCTTCTCCTGCTTGTGTCTGCTTGTGTCTAATACAGACTCTTCCCCATATATTTTGTTCTGGAAATTCCTACTGCTTGTTTTAGGTTCCACGTTAAGTACTCTGTTCCTGTGGTTCATTTCGTTAGATTTGACTTCCCCTTCTATACATTCCTATAGCTAGCACATTTTGGTTTTGTACGTAACTTAATACTGTATCGTAGTAACATGATTGAACATTTATGTCCCCCTTTGGACTATGAGCTGCTTGAGCTAAGCAAGTGAATGTTATTAATTTCTGTACTCTCAGGACCTCCCTTAAAGTGTGACATATTGCAACTATTCAGTGAGTCTTCATTGTTTTTAACTGAATGAAAGAATAAATAAAATAGAGGAGTTTTTAACCTCCTCTCGTTATTTTGAGTGTTTCTTTATGGTGGTAATATAATGGCTTTGTCTTTTCAAAAAACATGGTCATGGCTATAAGAATGGATTTTTTTTCCCAAGGGTCACATTCCTGACTACATTTTTCCTGAAGCATTTTGACAACACTCTTTTTTGAAATTAAAACAATAAGGTTTGGAAGATTGTGTAAAATCACATAAATTGTTCAAAATTATTGAAGAATTTATAAAAAGACATTTGAAAACTTGCATTTATTGCTGAGCATCTTGAAAGGCCATTCTTCCCCTAATATCAGTTAAATGTGCAGGAAAGGCAGAACTTTATAGGTTAGTGAGACTATTTTATGACACTATCAGAGTATTTAATAAAAGCACCACTGCAATCATTTTCTACCTCAAAACATGAATGTGTTGTTAATTGTAATATTCAGTTACAATTGAAAATCATTCTCCTTCCATACATTGACACATCTAATTCATAAAACAGGAATAACTACAAGTATACACATGAGTATGTAACATCAGACTTTTAGGTAAATGACTTAAAGATAATGAACTATAAAGTAACAATAAAAATTTTATCACACATTCCTCAATCATTGATAACCTATAGAGCACATAGTCAAAAATTAACTGTGAATATTAATATCTGGTAAACAGTACCCTGATGGTAAACACAATTTAAGAATGAGGAAATAAAGAAAGCAAATATGATGAAAAGTGCTCTTTAAAAAGAAAAATAATAAGGTCTGTACGTAGATAATACATAAGGATCTCAGGACTGTGCTGATTGCACCATGCTATTAAAAACTCTAAAAATATCTTATTATTGTGCTGTCACAGCATACCTTTCAAATTATAACAGTGTCATGTGGTCCCTTGGATTTCAACAACACAGAAAGTAAACTAGTAATGTTTTATTTTACAAATTTCACAAGGAATACAAGAATTCTTATATTATAAAACATCAATGTATATAGGGTAAAAATTTGAAAATTCCCTTTTTATAACCATTCATACTATTTTACCCAATCATAGTACACTAAACAATTTGTATCTCCTTTGAGGTATCTAAATATATACATCATATAGTTATACTTATAAATATATGGTATATGTATAGTTTATTATACATGTATTGTAATGTATATACTGATTTTTTTCACTTAACAGTGTTGGGGGAAAATAAAAATATATTTAAGCTCCATTTTTTAAATGTTGTCTGAAATTCTATAGTTTGACTACACTGCAATAGTTTAAAACTATTTCAATATTTTCAGATATTTAATTTGATCCACTATTTGCTTGTTTAAAAAAAAAAGAACCAGTGTCCTGGCTAGTGTGACTCAGTAGGTTGGGCATTGTCCCATGCACTGAAAGGTCACCAATTCAATTCTGGTCAGGGCACATACCTGGGTTGCAGACTTGATCCCCAGTAGGAGGCATGTAGGAGGTAGCCAATCCATGTTTCTCTCTCTCTCTTCCTTTCCCTTTCTCTCTCTCTAAAAATCTATTTTAAAAATCTTAAAATAAGTCAATAAATAAAGAGCCAGAATTCCTGCTCTGGCCATGATAGAATAACAGAGGGAAGATTTAACCTCTCATCTTATAAAACTAGTAACCTGAGATAATACATTTTCAGACGTTGGACAATAAGCAAGATAGGTCTGCAATCCATTTAGAGAAGGGAACCAAACAAGGTGAGCCAAAAAGTTACCATGGCTTCCTGCTGGAAGCACATTATGGACCACAATGCATGGACAGATCAGCCAGAGACAGAGACTGAAATTCAGTGGAGGGCGAGGTGGCTCAAGTTTGCAAGATGAAATTTTGTAGACACAAGTCTTTCATCAAATCATCAAACTGAATTCCAGTGGCATAAGAACCTATAAGAACACAGAAATTGATTTTATAAAGAACACAACAATGTTTAAACACTCCACAGTATAAAATTACAATGTCCAACATCCAATAAGAAGTTATTAAATATGCCCAAAACTGGAAAAGTATAATCCATAACAAAGTGTAAAATCACCAAAACAAACAGAACCTCAAAAAACAGAAATGATAGCATTGGCATAACAAAATGTTAGCAGGCATTATATTATGTTCAATTATTTAAAGAAAAATGTAAATGGAGTGAAGAGAAAAATGCAAAATATTAAAAAATTTAAAAATCCTCAAGAAAAAACACAATGTCTAAAATGAAAAGTTCACCGGTTTAGATTAAGATCAGATGAGACAATTCACACAGAAAATTAGTAAACTTAATAACCCCACTAGAAACTATGCAAAATGAAGCACAGTAAGAAAATAAAACCTGGGGGAAAAACTATCAGTCATCTGTGGAATAATGTCAAGTGGTTGAATGCATGAGTGCATAAATACATATGTATCTGGCCCTGGACAGTTTGGCTTAGTGATGAGAGCATTAGTTGTTGGACCAAAGAGTCCTGGGTTTGGTTCCAGTCACCTACATCAGTTGCAGTTCAGTTCCCAGCCCTTGTCAGGGTTGTGCAGAAAGCAACCAGTTGATGTGTCTCTCTCACACTGATGTTTCTCTCTCTCTCTCTCTCCCTCCCTTCCTCCCATTGTATCTGAAGATAAATGAAGAAATATCCTTGGATGAGGATTTGGAAACAAAAAAAATAATACATATGTAACTGAAGTCCCAGAGAAAGATAAAAGGTAAGTATGTGAGCAAAAAACCATTTGAAGAAGTTGTGGCCACCAATTTCAGACTGACACCCACCAACTGCTGCTTCTTTGGATCCACTGCATGTTTTATTCCAAAAGTGCATGTTTCCTAGTTTCCTCTTAGTCAATGACAAACGTGGTCAGGATACTAAAGCAGGTTGTTCATGCCCGGGAGGGACTCCTCTAATGAGCAAGCACTACTCAAGGGCTACCCATTAGTCTGAACTAAGCTTTACCAGTGTTGAAACAGTGCTATCAGCAATACATGTTGAATGGCTCCCTCCTATTTTTCACTCATTTTTTTTCCACTTTAGGACCAAGCTCTTTAATATTCATATATATATTTGAAAGTATTGCAGATATCCTCCCCCACCCCATTGATATCTTCTTCCCTGCCCACACCTCCACCCCCGCCTCAGCCTTCACCACACAGTTGTCTGTTCCCACTGGTTATACATATATGCATATAAGTTCTTTGGTTTATTTCTTTCTGCTCTTCCTTCCTTTATTTATTATTTTATTGTTGGCTAAACTTTTACAATGACAAAATGTCCCAAGAATACTTAAAAGATTCAGAAAAAGAAAAAGTATTATTACTCAAAATATATTACTGATTATCTTAATTTTTTGTTAGAAAATCACTTGTTTAATATATATCTACTTCTTTTGAAATGGTCTTTTAGCTTTGAGTTCAAACATATTTCAGAACCAAAGCAATATTCACTTGAATTGCATAGTTTAATCAGCTGGAGATGCTTAAAGTAAACTCCTGTTTATATAGAATTCTCTATCCATCATTTCTATATCATTTTATATCAACTGTAGATATAATGATTCATTTGCCCTTTTCCAAAATACTTTCTCAGATAAATAAAAATATTTTTTGAAGATACATCTGGGAAGAATAGCTAGGTTGAAGACACACTATATCCAAACACTATGAAAAGATTTAGTAAGTTACTGTATCTTTAGTGGCTTTTTCATATAAACCCCTAATGAGAATATAAGCATCTCTAACATTTTATTTGTTGGATGAAGCCGATTATTGAATGCCCTTAGTCTCAGCCTGGGATCAGAGACCTTATCTTAAATATTATTATTTCTCACCCATGGACCCTTGCATTGATACATAAGTGCTCATCAGATATACAAGAGAACTAATAATTTCTAAGTTGTCTTCAGGCAACAAAAGCTCACATAAGAGCTTTATTTAGGAAATCCATTATCTAAAGTTTCTATTAAAACCTGTTCAGATGTTTTAAAGAAGAAAAACCCAATCAGCTTTGATTGACATAGCTGCAATCTCCCTTAAACAAAATGAGGACAGAGAATCAATTGGGCTTGACGTAGGAGTAAAACCTTTCAAGTCAAAGTACCCTAAGTATGATGATTACATCCTACGTGCTGTGTAGGAGTGATCTGACTTAGGGATGCTAGCTAAATTACCTGGCTCCTGCCTGGGAATCTTTAGGTAATTTAGATTTTAGTCATAATTTAATTCACATGCAAGGATGTCTTTTAAATGGAGAAAACTTTAGAATTCAGAGGACTACATACCATTTCACAAAATTGTATATTGCAAATTTGTAGCCTTGAATAGATGGTAGAATGTGTGTTTTTGTGTTTTATGTATTTTAACATTTGTGAATAAAAAAAATTACTTGTTATCAAATTAAGCATATAAAAATAATTTTCAGCCCTGGCCGGTTTGGCTCAGCGGTTAGAGCATCCGCCTGCTGTCCGGAGAGACCAGGGTTCGGTTCCCGCTAAGGGCTCGTACCTCAGTTGCAGTTTCTCCCCGGCCCTGGTTGGTCGTGCGGGTGGCAGCCACTCGATGTGTCCCTTTCACGTCGATGTTTCTCTCTCTCTCTTCCTCTCTCTCCCTCCTACTCTATCTGTGCAAAAAATGGAAAAATGTCCTTGGGTGAGGATAAAAAAAATAATAATTTTCATATACTAATATGGGAAAAAGAAAATTATAATAGAGATATTTCTTTTGTTGAGATTCAAGGAAAGAAAAAAATATTAGGAAGGAAAGGACAGAGAGAGAGAGAAAGAGAAAGGGAGATTGACCACAGGAATACATATTACAATTATCTCTCTTAAATCATTAAAACCAGTGGCCTGTTTGAATTTCTTCTTCCTCCTCCTCCTCCTCTTCTTCCTCTTCTTCCTCTTCCTCTTCCTCTTCCTCTTCCTCTTCTTCTTCCTCCTCTTCTTCTTCTTCTTTTATTTATTTTTTACAAAGCATCATTAAACCTACAAGTTCACACTGGGGAATAAAACACAACATGCTGAAGAGTTATAATTATAGATTAGATGTTCAAATTTCCATGAGTAACATACACCAGTGCAAGCTCATGATGAGTTATCTGGAATGTGCCATTATTGAATTGTCTACAATATATTGTGATTAAAAGCATTTAATGGTCTCTTGAATGTCCAGAAAATTAACTGGCTAAGAATGTTAAAAAAGTTCTGAGTGATAAAGGAACCATTTGAATGGAATTTGCACTTAAAAAAATGATTAGTACATGTCTATTAACCACTTTTTTTAAATAGTAGAAACTGTTTTCACTTTATTCTCTTAAACATGTTTTCCTATATGTAGCCATCTTTAGTGGTACACCAGCAATTTTAAAACTTTCTCAGAACTCAGTTGCTAACATGTCCTAGGATTTTTCCAAGATCTATAAAACATATGTGTGGTTGCACCTCAATATGTGTTGGAATGTGTGACTTGAGCTACTCATAGATGCATGAGACAGTGATAGGGCATGATGCTCCCTCTTAGCAAGTGACCTGTTGTCAGGATGCCATTTATAAATAAGGCGTTGTTTTTATTTCCTGGGTCAATAATTTTTACTGTGCTGTGCCACATTACTCTAATATTAAGAAATATTATTCTTAACCTACAAACTATGTACTTTTCTGAGAAACACTAGACTCAGAAAAACTGGGTTATTTTAGTTTATAGAGACAGCTTGTGTATATCTCCAAGTACATGGGTGAAAATCAATATAAAAAGGAAAGTTGATAGTTTATCATCATAACCATTCAAAAGCAGCAGCACTTGTAAACAGTATGCCAGAGAGTATTTATCCAGAAAATACAAAAAGAAAAACTAAATGGAATTAATATTTTTAATAGTGGTTGATTACTAACTTGTTTAAATCACTGTCTTATCACAAGATGTCTTAAATTCAAATGACAGAAATTCTATAATTAAACTTCTTAAACAATTGAAATATTTATTTTTATACTTAAGATCTAAGGGGGAGTGCCTACAGGGCTGGTTAATTCAATTGCTCAATGTCATTAGCCAGAACTCAAAGTCCTTTCATTTTATGATCTCTTATGATCAGTCATGTTGACTTGGTCCTTTGCAATTCCCCTCCTGTCTGAAAGATTGCTGGAAGAGTGCTAGGTGGATATGCAGGTATAGCAGCATGAAGGAAGGAGGATTTCTCTCTCTTCTGGCAGGTCTCTTTTAATTGGTGAAGACCCATGGGGCAGCCACACTCTTGCCCATTGACTTACTCTCTATAGGGCCAACTCAATCACATCCAAGGGGAATGTGATCATCACACTAGGTTAAGATCAATCAATTAAGCCGATGACTTTAGCAGTTCTAGTACAAAGGAGGAAGGGCATAGGAATGTACAGGGGCAGTATCTATGTAGTACCCAATGTTATTCAACAATGTCATATTTATAAAATAAGTATCTTATAAAAAGGATATTGACTACATTTCAAATGAAATAAAAACTTAGAGTTGCTTTCTTTGTGTATGCATGTACATATATATATACACACACACACACATATATATAGTAATTTCTCAAAACATTGTTTAGTAAAACTCACTACATTGGGAAATTTGTGGAGAGATAACTAAATAACTGAGACATCTTGAGATTAAGATATCCTCTAACAGAGCATAGATTTAAAAGCCAGCCTATTCTTGTGTCTCTCAACCCTTACCTTTCTTCCCTCCCAAATAATTTGGAAATGTTTTATCCATTTGTACTCTAGAATCAAGCACTTAGCTTCACACATGGGAAAACAAAACAAACAAAAAAAATGGTATTTTACAGTCTAAAATTATATCAATTACAACCAGCCTTTGAATTCCCATTGACTCTTCCATTAATTATTCATAAATGCAAGTAATATAATGTTTCATATTCTGGAGAAAATTTGGCATATATATTTTTCTAGGATAAAATTAAATATGAATAAAATATGTAATGTATTATATACATTTAGTTAACAAATGGAAATGTTTGTTGACCACAAATCTGTGTAAACTACTTTTCATTAAAAAACATGAAAGTCAGAAACCCACACCTTGATAGTTCTAACATTTATGCTTTAACACCAAAGAACTTGCAGCTTGGCTTCATGACATACTCTGTTAAAAAGGGGAAAGAAGATTTCCTATTTAGATAATTTAAGACAATTTGAAACTTTTCCCCACAAGTGATATTTTAGCTAAATTCTAGCATTGATGGTCAGCATGAATATCATTTTACTTCTTGAGCATGATTACACCATAACTTTTACAAACCCCTGTCTTAAGATCTTCTCTTTCATAAAAGGCATGTAGCATAGATGACATTATCGTTTTTACATAAAAGTTTCAAAATCCTAAAGGTTTGCATGTATAGTTAGTCAACAAAGATAATTCCACAATTTATCCTTCGATTTTACTTTCAAACTCTTTAAGAAAGATTACATATAGCCCTGGTGTTTTGGCTCAGCAGCTAGAGCATCAGCCTGTGGACCCAAGTGTCATGGGTTTGATTCCTGGTCAAGGGCACATACCTGGGTTTCAGGTTCGATCCCCATCCCTTAAGGGGCGGAGCAGGAGGCAACCAGTCGATGTGTCTCTCTCACATCTATGTTTCTCTTTCTCTCTCTCCCCCTCCCTTCCTTCTATTCTGTATGAAAATCAATGGAAAAAATGTCCTCGGGTGAGGATTAACAAAAACAAAAGGAGGTTGCATATAGATCAGGCATCTGTAGTTCAATGGTTGGTGAATCCTGGTATACTCTTCCAGACTTGCATTCTTAAGTAGGAGGTATATTTTGAGCTCTCACGTTATATTTGAAATGTACCACATGACTCATACTCTAAACTATGTATGCATGCCATTTTCTCATTTAGATTTTTCATTCTTCATATCTCAAATAATCGATTAAAGCCATCAGCTGAAAAGAGAGATGATGCATTACATTATGAGCAGATAAAAAATGTACAGGCTCTGAAAATGTAGTACCTGATTATCTCAATAAGAAATTCTGCTTCTTTTGTGCATTGAAACTGTTAAGCTACAAAGAGTATATATACATATATTATTTTGTAGAGGACTGAAAATATAAACATCCAAGAAAATTAATTTCCTTTGTCTTTTTTTAAAGGATATTTTATTTATTTTTATCATAAAATTTTTTGTCTTCAAATATCCCCCATTTCTGTTTTGGAGAGTGGGGGAAAACACAGCTGTTTGGATTATTCACTTGTGAATTTTCACCCTTCTTCAGTTTTACTCAGATGTTAACATAAAAGCCACTGTGAACAAGGTATCCAGGCCAAACTATCTGATATGAATCACGCTAACAAGACCAAAAGGTAGTGTTTGTATTAAAAAGTTATAGAAGACACTAGGCTGTTTTTATACTTATTCATTGTTAGAAAAGTGCAAGAACATTATGCCAATTCATATATATTTTTTCTTCCATTCTTTTTGCATCCTTGAAAAATGCATCAGTATTCTTCTTATTATTATTACTAATATCATTCTCTTAAATAATGCAGTGGTGGATTATCTCAGAAAATATGAAAATAAAAATAAAACTGAAGACATCAGCTCAGCTCCCCAGGCATGATTGAAGCTTGTATAAAAATCAGTCCCTGGCCAGACCTCACTTCATGACCTAATTCTTTTGCTTAAGGGCACTTTAAGCAGAAGTCACATAAAGCTGTTTCTTGTAATTATCATGTGATCTAAAACTGGCCATGTACAATCCTTCATCTAACAAATCATTTGGCCAAGCATTGGTAGGGAAAGAAGAGAGAAAAAATTAGCTTAAAATAGATAATGAGGAGCTCTAGAATATTGCTTTCCTGACAAACAGCTCCTTTATATGGTGCTTAAATGATTCTTTATAAATTTCCATAATATTTTAATTGTGTGTAAACAAAATTTTATCTCACCTTGTTTATCCTGCTTAGCAAAGCCATTTGAATGATTTGTTGACTCTTTTTTTTTTTTAATGTTAACTATTTTGACAAGAATGGGTTCTTGATATCAGGGAGATAGTCAAATATAGTGGAGTCCTGCTAACAAGCCTCATAAAAATATAGGAAACAGATAATAAATCTGGCATACATGCTTCATGTATAATGAGTTGAAATTTAGAATAATTAAGTATCTAACACACTACAGCATGTGTAGTACCTTGAGAGCTTGGTTAAAACAGACAAACAAATGTCAACCCATATTTAAAGCTGATATTTTACTCTTAAATAAAACCACTTTGTCTCTATAATGACTCACTGGCCATCCTAATGTGGAAAAGTAGTACAAGATCCCAAGGGTAACCACTGGATTATTGCAAGAATTGGAGTTCTTTGAGAAATTGGCTAGAAAAAACAAAGCAATGTTAAGTAGTTTAGCCACAGCTGGTTGGGATGTTTTATTAGTAATATTGCTGTCAATTATGTGTTAAAAGAGTTAATGGAAGTTTATGAATTATGATAATAACCGAGCTGAAAATGTGACTGGCACTTTGCCTTAGGGGTGGAAATTTGAGAGAGCAAAGAATGACTGAAAATAGTTATTTCTTGGGCTTTATAACATGTGATGATTTCTCTCACCACAGTGTTGAGCCCTTGATGTAAAACCTGATAATGATTTTCCCACAAGGCCACCTAGATTCAAGTAACATGTGCAGTATTACAGAATTTCAGAGTTAAAATCAAATAATGAAAGTAAGCAAAAATTTTAATGCCAATATGATTTTAATTTGCATGGTGCTTCTCATCTGACAATCCAAAAATGAATCTCTTCAAAAACTGATGCCCATCTTTAAAGAAAATGCCTGACCTTCAGTTAAAATTGTTACATTTTTTCATGACACTAAAACTAATTTAACTGCACATATAAGCAAAATTACCATAAAAGACAGTCGTGTTTTCTTTCATATGCATATATTCAAATAGGGACTCACTTGTATTTGTTCAAAATGATTTAGAGCAGACCAGTATGTGGCCTGTGAATACTACATACAAATTGGGAAACAATTAAGTAATGTGTAAATATAAGGTTGATTTCATTTGTGCCAACCCATTTCTAATTGCCAGGACTAAGCAATAATGCAAATGTTTTACATGATTTTTATAGGGAACATGATACTAGAGAGAAGCCGCATGACAAAAAACAAAAAGTAAAAGCACGCATTTCGCCCTCACTGGTTTGGCTCAGCAGTCAAAGTGTCCGCCCATGGACCAAAGAGTCATAGGTTCAATTCCAGTCAAGGGCATCTACGTTGGTTGCAGTTTAGTTCTAGGACCTAGTTGGGGTTGCGCAGAAGGCAGCCAGTCCATGTGTCTCTCTCACATGGATGTTTCTCTCTCTCTCTCTCTCTCTCTCTCTCTCTCTCTCTCTCTCTCTCCCCTCCATCTCTCCCTCTCTCCCTCTCACTCTGTCTGAAAATAAATGGGAAAGTATCCTTGGGTGAGGATTAAAAGACAAAAATAAACAGGCTTTTCATTTGCATTTATAAACATTTATGTTCACAGATGTATATAAATAAAGAGTTCAGTCCACCATCAAATTCCCCATTTTAGTTTTTCAACTATGAGTAGTACAGAATCCCACTTTATCACATTTTAACAATGTAGTTAAAAGAATAGAGCAGACAATGAGACCCCCTGGGTATAAATCTTGACTCTGTCACTTACAGACCATGCGAACTTAGGAGAGCTACTTAAGGTTTCTGTCTAATTTCTCTGAGTGTGCAGTGGAGATAGAAGCTCAGAATTGTTGCAAGTACTCCAGTTTACGTAAGATAAACACCTAACAGAATGCCTCACAAAGAATAATTTCTCATTAAGCATTAGTTATTGTTAATAAAATAATGATTATTTCACAAGCATCAGTCAAGCTTTTAACTACTTCTTACAGAGACTCAGAGAATGCAAAATGTAAATTAAGCAAAAGTTGTGGAGCAAAGACTAACCTATTCTGGAGACTTGCTATTTATGGGAGCATATACTTTGTGGCCTGGCTTCTCTCATTTAGCATAATGTGTCTAAGGTTCATCCATGTTGTAGCTGAATAATATTCCATTGTTATGGATAGACCAAATTTTGATTATTCATCATCAAGAAAAATGTATCTGAATTGTTTCCACTTTGAGGCTGTTATGAATAATACTGCTATAAACATTTGTTTACTTCTCTCAGGTATATGCCTAAATGTAGAATTGCTGAGTCACATGATACCTCCGTGTTTAAGTTTTGGAGGGTCTGTCAAACTTCCAAAATGGCTGCACCACTTTACATTCTCACCAGCAATGTCTAAGGGTTCTGAATCCTCCTTATTTTATATACATATATACACATATATGAATATGTATATAAATGTATATATGCACACCATACTAAACTGTACTGTGAAGACATGCATGTTTATATAGTCAAACTAAAAGCTTGGGGCTGTGGGACGGCAATACAGAGCTAGCATGAAAGCCATAAAAAATGTGGTGGATACTTTTTTTATAGTCACAGGATGGGAAGGAGGCAACAGGAAAGCTTCTCACGGTACTGGCAAACTTCTACGTCGTGACCTTGATGGTGGTTCCATAAATATTTACTTCGTGATAATTCACTAAATGGTAATGCTATATTTTATTCAATTTTCTGCATGTATATTATACTCTATATTTTAAAAATGGGTGTTATTTTATTCACTTTGCTTTGTTTGTTGTTACAAAAGAAAAATACTTAATGGTTACAATATTTTTATTTCTCAAGAAAAATATGTCTTTCCTGAGTCCTTCTGCTTTGCCTCAGAGGGGAAAATAAATGCTTGTTGGAGGCCATTACTTATAATGTATATTTTTCTCAGCTATTTCTGAACTTAGTTACATGTGAGCCTCATGAAAATTTAAATTGCTTGGTTACTCTCAAATGTAAAATGTTTGGTATAAATTTAAAATAAGCATCTCTCAATAACTATTATCGAGTCTCTCTTCTGTATATTGTATGTGGGTCATTAGAATATTATTAGGGAGGAAATGTGTAATAATGGGGAGAGTGGGTAGAAGCCATGTGGCAAGGCTTCTGTTCCAATGATAGAATTGAATTACTTCAGTCCTGAACAAGTCCCAAGGATAATTGGCTGTATCGTCACTAAAATTGGAGTCAGTTGAAAATTATTTGCATTAAAATTCACTGCCTATTACCTTTTCAACTCTATATGCAAAGTTATGCAATAGGCTGGATGTGAATATTGTGAAAGGTATTATTTATTTTTTAGGTTTAAGACCAAAGCCGAGATTTCACAGCAAAAGTATATCATAAAAATCTATTTTATAAGTAAATTTTAACTCACCTAGATTTTTTCATGAGTTTGAAAAAAAAAAAAAAAAGCATACCCCACCGACTATATTCAACTGTTTGAATAACATGCAAATTAAAAAATCTGTCTCATTGTCAAAAACTTTGAGATATAAAATAATCCAGAGGATGATGTAATTTAATCCTCTATGTATAGGATTAGAAACTGATGAAGAGAACAAGGATTTTTCCTGGCTTCTTTTCTACAGTAAAATTACTTATCTGACTTGCGCCACATGTTTCTTCTTCATAAAACCAAGAAATAGAACTCCCAACAGTGGTTTTCAAACTATACATATTCTAACAATCTTTAGACTCCTTAGAAATGAATCATAGATAGCCACAGAACTACAGGAGAGCTGACCAAGAACCCATAGTTAATTCAGAGGAGTAGTCTCATATTTTTAAGATTATATATCAGGCTCTTTATGTACTGTCATTAGAATAAAGGGGGTCTAGCTGCTAAATAATAAAAAAAAGAATGTCAGTGATATGATAAGCATGATTTGATTCAATATGATTTCAAAGTGCAATGCAATTGTTCTTAGTATCTCACATAATGACTTTTATTTTTAAGTATCTATTAAATGTCTGTTGAATTTATGAATTAATGCGTTAGCTCACAATTATCCTACGGGGTCTAACTTCCACACATGAAAATTCATTGAAAACCACAAAATGCAATAAGGTTTTAGACCTCTCAAGTCTAACAGCTTTTAAAGCCAAAAGATATATGAATGCGAAACGTTCCCACCTTCTCAATGTATATGTGAGAAAAACCGAGTGCATAGAGATGATATGACTACACCCCAGTTTTCTAATGCCAAACACAATGCTCTATGCCTTACAACAAACTCCCACCAATTAATCATTCAAGTTTGAGCTCCTTTACCTTAATCATATGTAAAATGAAGTGTTTGGACTAGGCAAGCTCTCAGGTCTCTTCAGCTTACAATTTCTGACTCTAAACCTTGATAAGAATCCTAATCAATTTTGCCAAATCCTTTACATAAAAAGAAAGAGTACTAAGCAATTTCCAACAGATCCACCAAGAACTATTTTTTAAACAAACTAATAACCCTTCTTAATATATTAAAGAACAATACCTCATGGAGCTTATGAATTGATATGGGAAAGTTCAATAGTAGTTCTTTCATTTTCCTTAGAGGCATATTTATTTTTAAATTACATTATTTAAGCAAAGAATCAGAGAGGTAATATGGAAATGGCATATAAAATTCATCACTTCAGGGTCCGGTATTGAGCTATGCCTTTCAAATGAAGTGTGAGTGCTTACAGATTTATAGTAAGTTGATTTAGAGTCCCTCCTTCTAAAATAAATGCCTTAAATTAAAAAATGTAATCAAAATGTTTATTGAGAGTTTTGTATTTTCTATATTAAATTGAAAAGAAACATGACAAATACACAGGTTGACAATAACAGTGATATTTACAAAAGTCTTGAATAGATTCAGTTCAACTTAAAATTCTAATTAAAGCCCAGCTGATGTGACTCAGTGGTTGAGCACCAACCCATGCATCAAGAGGTCACCAGTTCGATTCCTGATCAGAGCACATGCCCAGGTTGTGGGCATGATCCCCTGTGGGGGGCACGCAGGAGGCGGCCAATAGATGTTCCCTCTCATTGATGTTTCTATCTGTTTTTCCCTATCCCTTCCAAATCTCTCTCTCCCTCTCTTTTCAGAATCTCTCTCTAAAAATTAATACGGGAAAAATATTTTTAATTCTAATCATAACTTATAATATTGAAGCCAAAACACAATGAAGATGAAATCAAAATAATTTTGGTACCCAGCCTTTAGATTAAGTAGAATGCAGGAAAATCTTTAGAAAATGTCAAATGGATCTATGGTATCTAAAGGAAATATATCATTCATGAAAACATGAAAATGAAAAAAGGCCTTTATACCCCTCAATTTGTTTGTTTTGTTACTCCTTAAACCTATACCATATTCCTAGGTCCTTAAGATTTTAAAAAATCACAATAATCACAGCAGCATTTCCACAAATGCATCAGTGCAACTGCCCTTGCATATGCATGTTTTTTTGGGTGATCATCTTCTCAGGGACGGTCATCTGTGACTTCCACAGGTCATTGCAGAGAGGCTTTGAGGAGTGTTGACAGACATGTCAAGCTGTAAATATTGTTTCGGTATCATGTCCCTTAACTCACCAGTTTTAAGTTACCAATGACAGCATTAAGTTTTTAAAGTGCCCCATTAAAATAAAATAATAAGTATCAAAAAAATGAAATGCTTATGTACCAGTTGTTTTACAAATTGGTCCTAGGTACAGTGTTGATTTATGCCCCTCCGGTAGCTCCTGGGCAGTGGGAGGGTCCCCCCATCTACACTGCATCTGCTTCACCTCATCTCGTGCAGTTCTGTGGGAGAAGATGGAACACTGCCAGATGGCACCTGTGCTTCTTGCTTCTTCCATTGCAACGTGAATAAAGGCTCCATACCTTCACTATAGCTTGTTATCCGAAATGACCATCTCAGCGCCTAATTGCTCAACAGAGCTGCAATGGCCAAAAGCACTTTGCAAAAGAAAAAAAGGTTGGAAGATGAACGACTGATTTCAGATTCTTGCAAAGCAACAGGAATTAAGCTAGTTTGATACTGATGTCATAATAGACAAATGGATTGGTGGGGAAAAAAGTAGGGTATGGATATAAAATCTATTTCTTATAAATGTGCAGAGACAGTTCAGTGACAAAAGAATTATTTTTGGTCAAATGATGTTGGAGCAATTAAATATCAATATGCAAAAAAAAAAAAAATGAACTTTGATTCATTCCTAACACTATATGCAAAATTTCCTCAGAATTGATCATAGATAGAAATCAAAACTTAAAACTATAAAACTTCCATAAAGAAAACATAGGGGGCATATATTGTAATCCTAGTATAGGCTAGTGGTTCTCCAACTAGGGTAATTCTTTTCCTGGAGTAACCTTTGGAACTATCTGGAGACATTTTTGGTTGCCACACCGGGGAGGCGGGGTTAACTGGCTTTAAGTGGGTCGAAGGCAGGGATCCCGCAAAACACTCTACAAATAATTATATGGCTCAAAAGTCAACAGTGGCACTGTATGAGACCCTGGGTTAAGTCACCTTTTCTTCAGTATAACAGCAAAAGCACCATCCATAAGAGTGAAAAAGATGTATTGAACTTCATCAAAATTAAGTTCCACTCTTCAAAAGGCACCATCAAGAAAATGAAAATACTGACCGAGACTAGGAGAAACTCTTTCCAAAGCATATCTGATAAAGCGTTTGTGTTCAGAATATATAAATAAATGTCAAACTTAATCATGAATACACAGACAATATAATAAAAATGAATAAAATATATAAACAGATATGCCATAAAAGGAAATATAGAAATGACACATAATCACTTAAAAATGTCCATTAGCATTAGTCTTTAGGGATATAAAATAAAGCCAACCACACACCTATTTAAATGATGGCATTTTAAAAGAATAACTATACCAAGTTTTGGCAAAGATGTAGAAGAACTAGAACACTCGTACACTGCTTTGGGGGATGTAAAATTGAACAATCACTTTGAAAAACTGTTTGGCAGATTCTTAAAATATTACACAGACACCTACCATATTACCCAGCCATTTCAACTTCTATGTATTCAGAGATATGAAAGCATATATTCACACAAGGATATGTAAAGGTGACTACTGAAGCTTTATTTGTAATACGCCAAATTGGAAACAACATAAATATCTATTGTCTGGTGAATGGATAAATAAACCCTGGCATATTCCTACAATGGAATATTTCTCAGTGACTAAATTAAAAGGAATACACAGTATAACATGGATGAATCTTGAAATAATTATGCTGAATGAAGAAAACAGACCAAAAGTTATATATATTACTTAGTTCCATTTATATGGAAAAGCAAACTCATCTATTGTGGCAAAATGTTGATCACTGGTTACCTGGGCATGGTGGTACTCTGGAGTTGGAAGGGCATGAGAAAACCCCTCAGGGTTATGGATATGTCATTTTGAAATTATGATGACGATTTCACAAGTGTATACCTATGTCAACACGTCAAAGTTTTTTCTTTAAATATATGTAGTTTGTTGGTGTCAATTTTACTTTGATAAACTGAAGAAAAAAATGGTAAATTAAACAACTGAACAGGTACAACAATCTAGAGACATTAGGAATTGATTTTTTTTTAAAGCAGCATATACTTCTGCATAGCCCTAAAGAGCATCATATTCAAATTAGAAATTGATATCAAGATACACATATGGATCAGTGGAAAAACAGAGTACAGATATAAAATATATGCTTTATAAATGTGCAAAGACAGTTCAGTAATGAAAGAATTTAAAAACACATTTATATTATATTTAAGAATTCCATCTTAATATTGTAACACTTTAGAAAGATTTTAGTTAAACGGGAATTGATTTAAAATTATATTTAATGAATAAGCCTCAGTTAACTAGGGGAAAAAATCACATGTGTGGAAAAGCTGCATCCATGAATATAATGGGTTAAAAAGTGTCACTGTTCTGTAGTTAAGTCCATTTTCCACAAGGCATGGGGTTCCATAACCTAGAACAATTTAACATGCAGTGAGAACAAACAGATTGTAATTGCTTTTCATTTTCATGCTTGCAACATAATAGAGAAGGCATAGTTAAAAAAAAAAAATTGTATATAACAGATAGAATAAACTGTGCTTTTTAATTGGAAACCATACCCAACCCTTGTGCACAGGCCCTACCAACACCATCTGCTCCTCAAAGGAAAGTTGCTGATTACTGCATCTCTGAGCGGAGTTGGTTCTCTCCCGTGACAGCAGAAGGTAAGAGGCAGTGAAAGCATTTGGGAGCTCGTGCTTGTTTTCAAGGCTGATGATTTTTCTGTTGACAGTACTGGTTTGTGAACTCATTGGAGCTGATTAGCAGAGGAATCGCTTAAGACTTGAAGCAGACTGGGAACGAAGCAAAACAGAGAGCAGATCATCCCTCCCCTGTCCTTCCAGCTTCCTACACAGAGCCCTTCCAAACAGATGTCTCTACCGAGATCTAATGTGATCGCCTGTGTATACAGCGGCAGCTCCAAGAGATATTTTTATAGTGTTCATCCCTGAACAATACCCATGAGACATTTAAGCAAATATTATTATGGTATTTCCTTTCTTCTTTTCACAGTGTCTGAGCTGGAAGAAATTAAAGTGCTCTCCAGGTAAAGCCATGCAACATTTAAAAATTCTCACCTATAGTTATATGTAAACAACGAATCGCTGAAATTAATAGTTTCTAAGAAAATTACAGAAAAATTGTGAAATATGGCTGGGGAAGACATTAGTAATCCAAACTTGGCCTAAAGAGATATTGGCATGGAGCAAGATATTCAATTTCACCAACTCTAGTTGCTTTACTTCAGTCTGTACTTAATGTCAGAATAGGCGCGAGGACCAAGATTCCTAAAAAGAAAAACGCAGTTATTTGCCCCATTAGGAAGGAGTTGGTGCACAGTTGCACTGTACAGAAATGGGAGCTTCTACATAACGTTTTACAGCTTTAGGACAAATTCCAATTGCTTCTTTTTGTTCTTCCATCTTAAAATTAAACTAGAACTTGGCATATCTAAAAAAAGAGAGAGAGAAAGAAATAGACTTGTGAAATCGTACCAATTTTAGGGCACTAGAACTTTTATTTTGTAATTGAAGTATAATTGGCATACGATATCCCATTAATTGCAGAGTACACCATAATGATTTTATATTTATACTATATTACAAAATAATCTCTACAATAAATCTAGCTACCTTCTGTTACCATGCAAAGGTATTATAATATTATTGACAATATTTCCTATGCTAACATTTTTAAGTACAAACTTCTAGTTATAAAATAAGTAAGTCATGGGGATACACTGTGTAATGTAAGGTAATATAGAAGACTTTTTGGATGTGATAACCAGGTACCTTCTCTTTCCAGGAAAAGTTTACAAAATAAAATTATGATCCTGGGTCACAACTTAATACCAACTTGTCTCTCTGTAACAGTCTGTTTTTTATATAGAGAACAAATAATTCATTTTCTTATACATGGATACATTGTTAAATTTATCTATTTTGATGATGAGTTGAAGATAAAATTCTTTCATGAAAATAAATTGAAAAATACCAATATTCTATAGACTATAAATTGCCATCCTAAACAACACATTAGTTTATGTCTCTATTGTTCAAGGAAACATATATATATGTATACACACACACACACACACAAAATTTTACATACATACATAGATAATGTATGTATATATTTCAAAATTAGCTAAGCATCTTCAGATTTTTATGTAATTTTTCACAATTTATTTGTTCGGTAAAATACTTATAAATGACATATCTCCGAACCTGCCACTAAACACTGTGAAATATTGAACTTACTTTACTTTCCTCTCATTTTTTTTTCTTTTTTTTTTTTTATCTACAAAGTAAGAATGTTCTGCCTCAAAAGGATTCTCGGAAGATTAAATAACTTAATAGAGGCAAAAAATTTAGGTTATTGCCTGGAATAAAATAAGCTTTCAAGATTTTTAGCACAATGGTTTTGTATGATTCAAAATTGGGAAAAGCATGGGAAAACCATGGTGAAATAAGGCTAATAATACCCCCTTGTCTCTCAGGACTTACAATTAAATATGAAAACCAATAGTAGCTACACATTATTGTAGTCATGTATTTAACATTTAATATTATTTTAATACAAACTATGGAAAACATGTCAGCCATCACTGCCATAACTGTGTGCATGTGTACCCGTGTAAGGAAGTGCAGAGATACATAGAAATTAAGGCACCGTATGTATAGGGCAGGCAGAAAATGATGCAGTTTGTATAAAAAATTTTCTTTTTATGGAGAATGCAGAAATGAATACTCTTTAACCTACTTTCTGAACATGGCCATTGTAGGTCTTTCTAGCTTTTAGAACACAAGATTGTAAGTAAATATCATAAGGTGACCACAGGGAATTCAAAAAAGTATGTTCAGTTAAAACCATGGTTCGTTCCTATAACAAACAGTAAAATTCAGTGATGACATGAGAAAGGACTGAAGAAAGTCTCAAAGGAACAGAGAAGAACTTATATAATCTAGGCAACAAGAACGTTATTTACAAATTCAGTATAATCCTTTTTTTCCCTTCATGAAGGTCGAATGAAATCTACCCAAGCAGTGAGGGGAGGGGGGGATTTGTAAGCTTGATATAGGTAAATATTTTGTTAAAATGGACGTGCTAAACTCATCTTCTGAGCCTTTGCAATATTAGTGTATTTCCTGACATAACTTATGATGATTTTCCATATAATTAATGAAATTCTTATTTTCTTTGTTTATTAGTTTGTCCTAAAGCTATGAAAGCATTTTGCAAACTGTGCCTGGTTCTTTTTAAGCAATTTCCTGGCCGGTTTAAAACTACTGAACAAATACTGCTAGGAAAGAAGAAAACTCTAGTTATATGTATGGACTGAGTAATTGTTTTTAATTCACTTTTAAGTGTGTTTATATATATTTAATTGTGAAATGGGCATGAGCCCTGGTGCTCAGCAGTGCTCTCGAAACACACACTAATGAGTCTTGGGAGCGCCATGTGAGAGATTACATTTTCAAGCGTTAGAGCAAATGAACACATGTTCATTTCCTTCTTATCTGGAGGTGGCATTCAGATGGCTAACTACAGATACATACGTTTTTTTCGCAGACAAGACATTTGGCTTCTGACTCAACTTCTTACTTGAGAAGACAGAGTTGGCAGCTTTAGCCATTTTCCATTCTCAGAAATGAATAAAACTGCAAGTTCTGGGGTGATTCTTAAAAGAACAAAACAAAACTTCTTTTTGTTCTTTCCCCAGACACATATGGATCATTGGAAGAAGAAAGTGTTATCCTTCTGTCTCTAATTAAGCTTCCATGCATGCCTGGCCTTCATTAGTTAGAAAAACCAAGACCTTGTGTAAATGAGATTGCATATGTGAGAAGTTTGGAAACTGCAAAGCATTATAAGATCCAAGGCATGAACACCAATGTAAATATCATAGGTTTTTTTCCCATCTTTTTCATGAAATCATCCCTAACAAGTTAATATGTAACATAACCTCCTTTATGTACATCTCATTACCTTAGTCTTGCTAGTCATTCCGCAAAACAAAATATGAATGTAACACTACTAAGAAGGTGCTCGAACCATTCCATCAACATGGAAAATGTCTCTCCTTTCTTTGCCTGTGTAAAATGTTCTCATTCACTTATTTAAATATACTTATTGATCATCTACTACTTACTAGGCATTGCTCTGTGTCCTAGAATATTGAAGTGAAAGGAACAGAAATATTTCTCCTTGGAAAGTTTTGATTTTTTTTTTTTTACCTCCATTTCTTCATGAAAAAAGGAGAGTGGCCAGCAAATTGGAACTCGGTGGGCTGAGGGAGAGTAAACCAGATATGTCAACCAAAAAAGCAAGCTCTAACTCATGGGGAGCCTGGATGCCATAGTAACGAGTATGGATTTCATTTTAAATGCGATGGAAATCTACCGGAAGGTATTAAACAACAAAGAACAAAGGTCTGATTTATGTTTGTATAAAAATTATTTTTTCTATAAGTACTACCCTTAAACTCGGGCAACAGAAATTCACTGTCCTGAGTCCCATCATTTAGAAAACTCTGCGTATCACAAACACACACACAATAAATGTATTAAAGAACACATGCCTGGCTCTGTCACTTGGGGCATGATGAACAGCACCAGCACAGAATAACATGTAACTATAAATACCTATCCTTGAGACTGATGATGTTCAGACCCCAAGGCATACTTCTCCTCTTCTGCTCTGGTCCTTAAATCTAACTTTTTAATGCCATAAAAGTTTGTGAGTTGTGTCCCTGTCAAAGTCAGAAACACACCCTGGCCAGTTTGGCTCAGTGGTTAGAGCATCGGCCTGTGGACCAGAGAGACCTGGGTTCAGTTCCTGCTAAGGGCACATACCTTGGTTGCAGTTTGTCCCCAGCCCTGGTTGGGGTCATGTGGATGACAACCAATTGATGTGTCTTTCTCACGTCAGTGTTTCTCTCCCTCTCTCTCTCCCTCTCTCCGTCCCACTCTATCTGAAGATAAATGCAAAAATGTCTTCGGGTGAGGATAAAAAAGAGTCAGAAACAGATACCATTCCAGTGAGCACGGAGGATTTGAGCAGCAGGAACAGTTAGGTTACAGATGCAACAAATACCCTTACTTATTAAACCCATTATCTCAGGTAGAATACAATGGATGTGTGTTTACTGACATCATTTTCCAATAGTGTCAAGTTTTTTATCACCTTGTATATCTTTATTGTCCAATTCATGTTTCCATGCATACTTGTAAATCTGTGCCCTATTTACAGTTAAGGAATATCTTACAATTTTAAATAATTCTGTGTGTTTTTTGTTTTTGTTTTTTAATCAGTGTAAACAAACAGATCAGGAGGGAGGCCAGAACACTATATATATAGCTCATGGCTAAATTGAACCCACTTTCTGTTTATAAAGTTTTATTGGAACATAGCCACACTATCAGTTTCTGTATTTTCTGTGGCTGTTTTTGTGCTGTCACAATAGGGTTCAGTCATTGCCACTGAGATCCTAGAATGCAAAAATTCTAAAATATTTGTTACCCAGATCCTTATAATACAGTTGTTGTTGTTTTTCTCATCAACATCTACATGAAGCACAGAATTTTTGTATATGCCTAGAAGTTGTTTAAGAGATAGTAAAAAAAAAAAAAAAAAAAAAAAAAAAAAAAAGAGTGGCTAGCTGTGAAGAATCATAAAGGTAATTCTGCAAGAAAAGTAGAAAACTATGCCCTCACAAAACATACACCTTTACTAATCACAGCTGAATTCATAATATCCCCAAAGAGGAAAATATTCAAATTTCCATCGGTTTAATTGATAAGCACATTGTACTTTATCTTGTATTATACATAAAATGGAATGATTCTAAGAAATATAAAGAAATAACTTCCACATAACCCAACAGCATGCATGAATTTAAAATATTATGCTCAGAGATACAACAAAAATTAAAAAGAACACTTATTACATGATTCCATTTATCTAAATTCTGAAATAACTAAAACTCATACAATTCAATGACACAAAAACAAGCAAGCTAATTTAATACTGGGCAGAGTGTCTGAAGAGACATTTTTCCAAAGAAGACATACAGATGGCCAACAGGCAAATGAAAAGATGCTCATCACCAACAATCATCAAGAAAATGCAAATCAAAACCACAGTGAGGTATCACCTAATACCCATCAGCTGCTGTTATCAAAAAGACCAAAAGAAAGGTCAGATTTGGCGAGGATGTGGAGAAAAGGGAATCCTCTTGCACTGTAGGTAGGAATGTAAACTGGTGCAACCACTGTGGAAAACAGTATATAGGTTCCTCAAAAAAATTAAAAATAGAACTACCCTATGACTCGCCAACTCCCTTCTGGGTATTTGTCCAAGGTAAAAGAAAACAGTAACTCAAAAATGTATCTGTATGTCATATTTATTATAGCATTATTTACAATAGCCTAGATGAGCAATCTAGGTGTCTTATCAGAGCAAAAATTAACTTGCAATTAATCATAGTATAGTATTTTATTGTTATATTTATATAATGATTGTTTATTGATAATAAATGAGTAAGTAAATAAATGTTTTGTGAATAAATAAAAACTATGAAAAATAAAGAAAACTTTAAAATTTCTAGAAGAAAATGTAGACAAAAATGTAGCTTGTATCAGGTAAAAACATTAAATAGAACAGAAAAAAAGCACAAATCATAAAAAAAAAAAAAGATAAATTAGATTTCATCAAAACTTAAAACTTCATTTTTTTGCATGTAGCTGTCCAATTTTCCCAACACCATTTATTAAAGAGGCTGTCTTTACTCCACTGTATGCTCTTGCCACCTTTGTCAAATATTAATTGAGCGTATTGCCTTGGGTCCATTTCTGGGTTTTCAGTTCTGTTCCACTGGTCTATATGCCTGTTCTTGTGCCAGTACCAGGCTGTTTTGGTTACAGTCGCTTTGTAGTATAACCTGATATCTGGTATTGTGATCCCACTACTTTGTTCTTCTTTTTCAAGATTGCTGTGGCTATTCGGGGTCTTTTTTGGTTCCATATGAACTTTTGAAGTATTTGTTCTAGTTCTATGAAATATGTCGTTGCTATTTTGATGGGGATTGCATTGAATCTATAGATTGCTTTGGGTAGTATGGACATTTTAATGATGTTAATTCTTCCAATCCACAATCCATGAACAGGGTATGTGCTTCCACTTTTTTATATCTTCCTCTATTTCTTTTTTCAATAACCTGTAGTTTTCTGCAAATAGGTCCTTTACTTCTTTGGTTAAGTTTATTCCTAGGTATCGTAATTTTTTTGGAGCGATGGTAAATGGGATTGTTTTTTCAGTTTCTCTTTCTGTGAGTTCATCATTGATGTACAAGAATGCTGTCGATTTCTTGACATTAATGTAGTATCCTGCTACTTTGCCAAATTCATTTATTAAGTCTAATAGATTTTTGCTGGAGTCTTTAGGGTTTTCTATGTACAATATCATGTCATCTGCAAATAATGACAGTTTCACTTCCTCCTTTCCAATTTGGATCCCTTTTATTTTTTCTTCATGTCTGATTGCTGTGGCTAAGACTTCCAGTACAATGTTAAATAAGAGTGGCGAAAGTGGACATCCCTGTCTTGTTCCTGTTCTTAATGGAAATGTTTTTAGTTTCTGTCCATTGAGTATGATGTTGGCTGTAGGTCTTTCATATATGGCCTTTATTATGTCAAGATATGATCCCTCTATTCCTACATTGCTGAGCGTTTTTATCAGAAATGGATGCTGGATTTTGTCGAATGCTTTTTCAGCATCTATTGATATGATCATGTGGTTTTTATTCTTCATTTTGTTTATGTGGTGTATCACGTTTATTGATTTGCGAATATTGTACCAGCCTTGCATCCCTGGAATGAATCCCACTTGGTCATGGTGAATAATTTTTTTGATGTACTTCTGGATCCGATTTGCTAATATTTTGTTCAGGATTTTGGCGTCTATGTTCATCAGGGATATTGGCCTGTAGTTTTCTTTCTTCATAGTGTCTTTTTCTGGTTTTGGAATTAGAATTATGCTGGCCTCATAGAACGTGTTTGGAAGTCTTCCTTCTTCTTGAATTTTTTGAAATAGTTTGAGGAGAATGGGTGTTAGTTCTTTTTTGAATGTTTGGTAAAACTCCCCCGTGAAACCATCTGGGCCTGGGCTTTTGTTTGCTGGGAGAGTCTTGACACAAAAATAAACTCAAAATGGATAAAAGACTTAAATGTGACCCGTGAATCCATAAAAATTCTAGAGGAAAATGTAGGCAACAAAATTTCGGACATCATATGGAGCAGAATTTTCACTGATACATCACCTAAGGCAACAGAAATAAAGGAGAAAATGAACACATGGGACTACATCAAACTAAAAAGCTTCTGCACAGCAAAAGAAACAATCATCAAAATGGAAAGGCAACCCACTGTATGGGAGAACATCATTGCCAATGATGTATCAGATAAGGGGTTAATTTCCAATATATATAGAGTGCTCATACAACTCCACAAAAGGAAGACAAAGAACCCAATTAAAAAATGGGCAGAGGAGCTGAATAGACACCTCTCCAAACAGGACATACAAATGGCCAAGAGACATATGAAGAAATGCTCAACATCACTAATCATCAGAGAGATGAAAATTAAAACAACAATGAGGTATCACCTCACACCTGTCAGAATGGCCGCCATCAACAAATCATCAAACAACAAGTGTTGGCGAGGGTGTGGAGAAAAGGGGACTCTAATACACTGCTGGTGGGAATGCAGACTGGTGCAGCCGCTATGGAAAACAATATGGTGCTACCTCAAAAAATTAAAAATTGAACTTCCATTTGACCCAGTGATCCCACTGCTGGGAATATACCCTAAGAAGCCTGAAACACCAATCAGAAAGAATATATGTACCCCCATGTTCATAGCAGCACTATTTACAATAGCTAAGATCTGGAAACAGCCCAAGTGTCCACCAGTAGACGAATGGATAAAAAAGCTGTGGTACATATACACAATGGAGTACTATGCAGTGGTAAGAAAGAAAGATCTCTTATCCTTTGAGACGACATGGAGGGACCTGGAAAGTATTATCCTAAGTGAAAGAAGCCAAGCAGAAAAAGACAAATACCACATGATCTCACTTATATACAGAATATAATGAACATAACAGTCTGAGGAATACAGTAGACCCAGACACATGGAAGTGGGGCACAGACTGACATCCCTCAGAAGAGGGGATGGGGGTGGGGGGGTGGGAAGAGATAAACCACACAACTTATATGCATGTATGCATGACCAATGGACATGGACAACTAAGCCGGGACAGGGTGGAGCGGGGGTGGGGTGGGGGGGTGCCAATGGGGTAAAAAGGTAAAATATCTGTAACAAAAAAATAAATAAAAATTCATTTAAAAAAAAAACAAAACTTAAAACTTCAGCTCCTGAAAAGACACTTTTAAGTAAATAAAAGATAAACCACAGACTGGGAGAAAGTATTTGCAAAGCACACATATGCTAAATGATTTTTTTTTTCTTTAATTCATTTTTTATATTTTTTTAACTACAGCTGACATACAATGTAATATTAGTTTCAAGTGTACAACCCAGTGATTAGACATTATATAACTTACTGAGTGATCATCCAGATAAAACTTGTACCCATTAAACAACATAAATAGTTATTAGAATATTACTGATACTTTACATCCTTGTGACTATTATGTAACTACCAATTTGTACTTCTTAATAATATCTCCTGCTTCACCCATCACCCCAAACCCCTTTCCATCTGGCAACCATCAAAATATTCTCTGTATCTATTAGTTTGTTTCTGTTCAGCTTGTTTTTTTATTTTGCTTTTTAGATGCAATTGTTGATAGAGATATATTTGTTACCATCTTATTATTCTTATTTTTGATATTTTTTCTTCTTCTTAAAGAAGACCCTGGCCTAGAGCCAGCATACTTGGTGGACAGCGTCAGATCATGTCAAAGCACCACCCAACCACATCCACAAACACCACACTCAAGGGGTGGACTCAGCAGGTACCGGAGTCCAGCTGAAGTAAGTCCTACTCCATGGGGTGGGCCCATACACAGCAGATCCTCCACAGTGGTCACAGCAAGTCCTTGCAGCTGATCAGCTTTGGATCCCCCCCCCCCATTAATATGCCAACAGCAATGAAGTCTAAACTACAACAGATGTGTATACACAGCCTACAGTGAGGGCATAGGATACATCTGGAGTACCGAGCTCAGGTGAATTGAGAGACTGTGCCACTGGACCCCACAGGACACCTACTACATTAGGCCACTCAACCAAACCCAGAAGATGGAGCAGCTCTACCTAATACACAGAAACAAACACAGGGAGACTGCCAAAATGAGGAGGTAAAGAAACATGGCCCAAATGAAAGAACAGAACCAAACTCTAGAAAAAGAACTAAACAAAATGGAGTCAAGCAATCTACTAGATGCAGAGTTTAAAACACTGATTATAAGGATGCTCAACGAACTTAGGGGAAGAGTAGATGAACTTGGTGAGAACTGGACAGCATAAAAAAGGACGTGGAAACCATAAAAAAGAATCAGTCAGAAATAAGAATACACTAAATGACTTTTATTCAAGATAAATAAAGTTTGGATGTTGCATGGAGGTCTTTGAAATACAAAATGGAATAGCTACTTTGGAAAAGAGGTTGGCAATTTCTTATAGGTACATGAAAGAGATACATGAAAACACATGTCTATACACACCTGTACATTAATTTATTCAGCAACCTTTTCTTTTATACTTGCCTCAAACTAGAAACAACTTAAATGCCCTCCCAGTGATGCATGTTTAATTAACCTGTGGTATAGACATACAAATGGAATATTACTCAGAAACAAAGAGAAACAGACTATTGATATTATCAGGTAGTTGCTAGAACAAAATTATAGATGACTCTCAAAAGCATGAAGTGTAAGAAACCAGACCCAAACAATCACATACTGTATGATTCCATTTATAAAACCCAGAAAAGGAAATCTAGAGTGGCAGAAGTCAGATCGGTGTGTGCTACAGGCTAGTGTTCAGCTGGGTGTTTATTACAGAAGGACATTTTTGGGGAATTGATGCTGAACATTGGGAATAGCCAGGACTTAAAGACAGTGAACTAGGATGTGCAGTGCAAAGTGCACGAGTGAATGGATTGGAAGTTCCCTAAATGTCCAAGATTTGTTGCAGTGGGGACAGGGAAGGTGCTAATGGTTCTATAAAGTTCTAAATCTTACACAGGTCAGGGGCCCCTCCTTAAGCAAGGGAAGGCAAAGATATCTTGCTTTTTAAATTTTTACGAATATATGAGAACTTGTTGCTAAGACTCTTTCCAGGGGGTTGGATGGGGCTCCTACAAGCGGATAAACAAAAATATATTAATAGTCCTGATCGGTTTGGCTCAGCAGTTAGTGTCAGCCTGTGGACCAAAGAGTCTGATTCTGGCCAAGGGCACATACCTCGGTGGCAGTTCATCCCCGGCCCTGATCGGGTCTCTGTTTAAGGAAGTAACATGGAAGGTGAATGAATACCCTTCTACTTAGATTGCATAATGAGAACTCAGTTATGTGAACAAACTTCTAGCTGGAAGTCCTGTTCTCTATCTGGGTGGCCATATGTCCTGCCAATGGTGGTGCAATATCAGGAAATTCATTACTCAATGTGAAAAAGGGAAATAGAGATTGGGCACAATTAACAATCTTCATAATACCCCTTTGTTAATATTCCTCTAGTTAACACATTTCAAGGCATCACACCCTTGACACAACCATTTCTAACCCACAGACTATGTATGTGACCTTTCTATTAAATACCAACATTATACTTATAAATTTTGCTCACACTTGCCATAGTATTTGTTCATCATCTTCCTCAATACTCTAGTATCTGGTAGGTTCACAAACATTTACAGTTGAATATATGTATGAATGAATAAGTAACTGATGTGTCGCCTTTCTTTCTGGCTGAAGTTCAACGAGCTGCTTGCTCATTTATGCTCTTTTTGTTTTTCCTTTAAGTGTTCTATTTTTTCCCTTCCCCACCTTCTTGTATGTAATGCTAATCTCTCATGCAATCACATATATGAGAATTCAAATGAATGTTAAGACCTATAGATTAATATTTATTAAAATAAACTTCCTAGAGTGCAAAATAGAGCAATATTGGCTAAAATGACATAGAAAACAAATTGAACAGAACATGTAAGAAATTATTTCATGGAAGAGACATTTAGAATAATTTAAAAGAACTGAGAGTAATTTAGGAAAAGAGAACTCTCCTAATATGAATATATGAATCTATTACTTCATTTGTTCACTTTCTCATTAAGCATTTATTGAATGCCTATCTTATGCAAGTACATAGCCTATATAACAGTAATAGAAGACCTATTGACTCTATTTATGGTGAAATCACCATATAATATTTTATTCGAGGTTTGGGGAAATTATTACAAAATAAGTAGAAAGATATTCAAACCTTGAAATGCTTTATCTTCAACTTGAAATTCATGGATCTCACATTATTTCTTACTTTAAAAGATTCCTAACTTTTGGCATAAACAATAAATCAGCATTTTCAGGTTGTACACACTGTTTTATGGCTTTTGAAGCAACTGCAAAGGACACTATTGAAAGGCGCTCAACTATATCCCAGACCAAAACAATAAAAATAAATAAAAGAAAACAATATAATCTTTCTGACATTTCCATGAGATTTGAATGCTGTTCTTCTACAAACATAGAAGAGCAGTTTTATTATTGAATGCCAAGGATCACATATCCATAAAATACCAAGAGATTTTACATGTCATTCAATCACATGGCTGACAGTCTTCAAGAAAAACTGCTTTTCTATGAGATATAATATTTAATGAGCTAATTACTTAGCTCGGGAAGGTGATTGTGTGACATTACTTATAGAATTTCTCTAAAATCTACCTATATCTATTATTCCTGTTAACTTATAATAAATAATATAACCTTATGGCTCTAACTCTTAACACACACACACACATATAATGAAATATATATATAATGAAAATCCTATTTAATAGCATTTTCCCTTGTATGGCAGGCTATTGATTTTTATGTTGTAGTGGTATTAATACTTATAGTCTGAAATTTTTCATTCTATTTAGTGGAATATAATTAGCTCTACCACCAGTGCACAAGTTTCAGTCTATAGATCATCTCTGACAATATATTTAGGTAGAAATAAACTGAGTTTAATCATCATGTTTGTAGATTTCCAACCCCTTTTTCTGACTTAAATAGTACTATTCTCTTAGAGACATGGAGGATGGGGACCACTGATTATTTTACAACTTTCTAAGCAGATCACAAAAGACTTGGTGCATAAACAGTATTCACAAAAGAAGGTTGACTAAATAAAATGTTAGCAATTAAAATAAAAACTTGTATACGATTGCCCATAGACCTACATGATATCACTCTTTGATATGCTAGGACAAGTCAAAATCTTCACAAGGAAGTGAGGGTGGGTCTAAATATTAGTAAAACACAAATGATCCTCCACAACAAAGGGGCTAGATGCAGGATCTAGATATTTGAGAAGAGGGTTGAAAGAGAAGGGGATATTTTATACTAGGGCAATTATTTTAAATGGAGTTGTTCTGTCTTGCTCGTGTGTGGTTAAGAAACTGTGGGATGTTCACCAGGCTTCAAGGTTCATTACCTTTAACTCATTGTCTCTCATCTACATTGAATTTTTCAGCAAAACAGCTGTTAATTATTCTTCAAGCCTGTGCTGTCAGGCTTTCCCTTGCACATGCTGCTGTTCTCGCCAAGACAGTGACATCCTTCTCCACCTACGACAGCCTGAGCGAGGCTTCAAGACAAAGCTTTAACACTTCTCATCAGCACCCCACTCCCAGTTCAGGCAGATTTCCACACCTCCAAAAATGGTTTTCTTTATGTACGTAAGGTCTGGGAACATGTGATTGTCATTATATCAGTCAGGGTTCTCCAGAGAAACAGATAGATAGATGATAGATAGATAGATAGATAGATAGATAGATAGATAGATAGATAGATAGATAGATGATAGATAGATGATAGATAGATAGATAGATAGATAGATAGATAGATAGATAGAAAGAAATAGATGAATATAATATAGATATAGATGGTTATGGATATAGATATAGATAATATAGATACAGGTACAAATACAGATACAGTTGAAGATACAGATATAGATATAGATGACATAGATACAGATACTGATATGGTTATAGATGATATTGATATAGATATTGATACAGTTATAGATTATATAGATTTGCTATAGATACAGATATCAATATAGATATAGCTGATATAGATTAGATATAGATACAAATACAGATATAGATAGAGCTGATATAGGCATAGATACACAGATACAATATAGATATAGAAATAGATGCAGATAATATAGATTAGGTACAGATATAGATAGATAGATAGATGATATAGATATAGATATAGATATAGATATAGATAGATGATATAGATATAGATATAGATATAGATATAGATATAGATATAGATATAGATAGATGATATAGATATAGATATAGATGGATATGGATAGAGATATAATAGATATAGGTTTATCTGTAGTCAAATGACTGTAGATCACAATCAGTGATCCAATTTCTTAAAATAAATAATTTTATATATCTATTCATCTACATATCTATCTATAGATCAGTCTATAGAGACAGATATCACTCCATATATATACAGACACACAGAGACATATAAAGAGATGTATTTTAAAGAAGTGTATCATACAATTATCTATATTTATATCTATATAGATATAGATAGATTTATTTCAAGGATTTAGATCACATGATTATTTATAGCTACATAAATGGTTGTAGTTACATAAAAAGATTTAATTTACAGAATTAGATCACGTGATTATGAAGGCGTGGTGACTCCAAAATCCAGTGGAGGAGGCTGGTAGGCTGGAAACTCAGGAAGGAGCTACAATGTAATTAAGTATGTAGGCACTGTGGTCCAGTTAAGTGACACCACTGCAGTCACCATTGCCTCCTCAATTTCTAACACAGTGCTCATTTAAATAGTAGACACCTAATACATGTTAAATAAAGAGAGACATGTAGCCAGGCTGGTGTGCCTCAGTGGACTGAGTGCCATCCCACGCACTAAGAAGTCACAGGTTTGATCCCCAGTCAGGGCACAGGCCTGGGTTGCAGACTCAATCCCTGATCCCAGATAGGAGTCATGCAGGAGGCAGCCGATCAATGTTTCTCTCTCACCGATGTCTCAATATCTCCCTCTCCTTTCCTTTCTCTCAAATCAATAAAAACATATTTTAAAAAAACACATCTAAGCTGCTAAGCTCTACCAAAGAAAAAAAATATACATTTCAGTGTCTAGAAAACATTGGTTTGCACTGTAGGCCAACTAGAAGAATAGGCCTGATATAATAGGTTTAGTTATACCTTTTATAAGCAACAAAAGAGTGATTAATAAAGACAGATTGTTATTTTGCAGGGCATGCACCCTCACTTTGGAGAAGAGGAGGAGAATTTAGCCACTGTGGCAAGGCTGTACTTTCTACAAAGGTATATATAGGTATACATACTCTGTCCATATATATTAGCTCTGTTACAAGTGAGCATTCTACTCAGTGTTTCTTTCTTTAGAATCATTACAGATAAAGTCTGAAAATGCATGCATGTTAAAATAATATATGTCGTGTGTGTTGAATACTGTTAAAGACAGAGGAAATCTGACACATGGAACACATACTGGCCTCAAATGCTTTTTGTAGCTTCTGAAAAAATAAGTCAGAATCCATACCTGAAACATATGCACTTTAGAAAAAAGTTCCACATAGGGTCCTGGCTGGTTTGGCTCAACGGTTAGAGCATCGGCCTGCATTCCAGAGACGCCCGGGTTCGGTTCCCGCTAAGGGCGCGTGCCTCGGTTGCACTTTGTCCCCGGCCCTGGTTGGTCGTTCGGGTGGTGGCAACCACTCGATGTGTCCCTTTCGCGTCGATGTTTCTCTCTCTCTCTCTCTCTCTCTCTCTCTCTCTCTCTCTCTCTCTCTCTCCCTCCTACTCTATCTGAACAAAAATGGAAAGATGTCCTCGGGTGAGGATTAAAAAAAAATCCAAATAGGTACAGAGAGCAAACTGGTGGTTGCCAGAGGGAAGTGGGGTGGAGAGCCCAGTGAAAAAGGTGAAAGGATTAAGATCTACAAATTAGTAGTGACAAAATAATCACAGAGATGTAAAGTACGGCATAGAGAATTTGGTTAATAATATTTTAATAACAATGTACAGTGTCAGATGGGTATTTGAAATATTAGGGGGACCACCTCTAAAGTATATGATTGTCTAACCACTATGCTGTACACCTGAGATTAATACAAAATAATATTAAAAGTAAACTATAATTGAAAAATAAAATTAAAAAATATATATTCACTAAATTTATAAATGTTGTTACAAAAGGCAACCTTCCAATATGAAATTAAAAATATTTCAAGAAACCCATTCTTTCTGCTTTTGTATTTTTAAAATCTGTATAATTTGTGTTTTAAATTTTATACTTCATAATATCCTTTCTACTTAATTGTAATCTTTATTTTAATATTGTTTAGTGTCCTAACTTGTTTAGGGACTTCTTACTAAAGTTGGTAAGATAGAAAAATCAGTTTCACAGTCACTATATATAAAGTATTTACACAGCACTATGTCTACATCTTAATAGGTTTGCTTACTTTGCTATATTAAATTGTTGTATTCTTTTATTAACAGCTAATTTAATTCATTTAGAAAAAATTCATTTATGAGGAAACATGTTATCAATTTCTGCCCAAAGAAAATGAATAAATACAAAAATATTCCAAGTCATAGATAAAGTTATATTTTAAAACAGAAATGAGTAGGAGATAAAGCATTTTCTAGATGATTCATATAGGAAATACAGTTATCTGAGTAAATCTGTCTTTTCCTTAAATATCAGACTAATTTCCAATGCTTTACCTAACTGACTGAAATATGGTTTATGTTCAGGTCATACAATATGTAAGTCTTTGAATCTATTCACTGATCCTCGAAGTTGATCAACGTGAAACTTGTCACATATGATTCTTTGTAAAAATTCCCGTAAAATCATACACTCTCGGGTTTAACAAAAATAAAGTAAAAACACCACAGAGAGAAGATTGTATAATTTATGGCCTCATGTTTAAATTTGTGCTTCCAGGGTTGCACAAATGAAAAAAAAAAAAAAACACACACACTTCTGTTGAAATATCTGTAGACATGGGGAAAACACTAGTTGCTGACCAGGCTCACTCTAATTCCAGGTGCTCCAGCTGTCAAGTGGCCAGTTGTCCCCAAGCAGAACTCCCTCTCCTCCATTTCCCTTCTATCTTTACTTCTACTTCCCAGCACCTTACTCAGACTGTCACCTCCAAGGTAAATGGAGTCATCGGAGGGTTTACTAGGAATGGAATTCGACCCCTGAGCGCTGCAGCAGAAAGACCAAGAAGGGCATATTGAATGTCTGAAGATGAGCAGAGCCCAGAAGCTAAAACCTGCGGTGGGGAGGAAGGGGTGGAGGCAGGAATGCCTTTGATCAAGCCAAGAGGTAGGACTGCAGGGTGCAGGTGGGGATATCTGTGATAGTGTCAACAATGAAAATAAAGTTTAATATATGTATAAACATTTTAGGAAGAGGTCGGGAGCCAGCTGCAGCTTCCGGAACGACTGCTGTTAACACAGTTGAGCACTGCGGTCTGTCGAGGGTGAGGAGTGTGTTGAGAGGACTGAATGGCAGAGAGTCAAGGTAAATTTTTATTTCTACTGTTTCTCAGTTCCTGATATGACAGTTTCCAGCAGCACAGTGGATCTGCTGAAGGATGCTCTACTTTTCCATGTCCTCCTGAAACTAGCATGAAGGGTGGACTGACTGATCAAGACATTAATTGATCAAGACACCACATTTCTATAAATAAAGCCTGAACTTGTTAGCTTTTTGGAGTAACTTATTGATTTATAACGAGCCAAGAATCAATTACATCCTAAAGTATACATTGCTTCTGTTAGGATCCCAAGTGGAAGACCTACATTTTTTCTATGTTAAATTTAATCCTGCCAGATTTAACCCAATATTTAAGACTACAGTAGCTCTTGCAGATTCTGATTCTGTTACCCAAAATGTGAACTCTCTCTCCTACCTTTATGTCATGTACAATTTTGAGAGGTACACGTATTAACTGACAGAAAGTTCATAGTATAATTGCAGAAGTTTCTTTCAGCACAAAATTATCCCCAACATTATTTTCCCTGTTACCTAGATTATGTCAATTTTAATGGTTCATCATGTCTTTTCATTACAACCCTTTGAGGAACTAATTATTTCCCAAATAGTGAAATAAATAATAATTCAAGTATGTATATGCTTTTAATTATTTGTCATAAAAATAAATATATTAAGAACATATAAAGTGTTTAGAAATAATAAATCATTGCATCCTTAAAGCAACCCTATGTGGTAGGCATGCACTATTCTTAGCCCATTTTATAAATGAGGAGACTGAGGTACAGAAGACGTAAGTGACTTGCCCAAAGTCATGGAGCTAAGTTGCAAAGTTACATTGGACCCAGGATACCTTTCTTTAGAGTCCATGTTCATGATCACCAATCTTTACTGACTTGCACATTATCAGAATTGTCAACTGGGACAAGCTTAAGGAAGAGCCCCATGATCTGCTTCTGAGATATCCCCACTCTGGATGAGACAGACGTGCTAAGGCCCAACAGTATGCTTGTCTTCACATCTGGTGAAACTGGGAGGGCCTCAAATGGCCTAACCTCCAGTTCTCCTCCCCACGCTGCTCCCTCAGGTGATGACCTTAGCAAACATCTCTGCCTCCCAAGGGGATCAGGTGCCATTCCTAACTGTTCTGGAAAAGGAGGCATCAGTCCTAGAATTATCCAATCAAGCCAGGCACATCCTCCCCAGGGGACACTGCAACCTTCTGATACTACAAGGTCCACTTCCCACAGCCCCTGGTTCCTCAATATGTAACATAAATAAAACATTTTTATAATTTTTTTCTTTTGTTTTAGACTAGTACATAATTTAATTCAAAAACAAGATTTAAATTAAATTTAAGATTTGAGAAAAGTTTCTTTTTTCCCTCAATTCTCACTTGAGAATGTGTTTGTATTGATTATTTAGAGAGAGAAACATTGATGTAAGAGAGAAGCATCTATCGGTTGCCTCCCACATGCTCCCCGACTGACCTCAGATCAAATCCACAATCTAGGTATGTGCTATGACCAGGAATCAAACCTGCAACCTTTTGGTATACAGGATGACGCTCCAACCAGCTGAGTCACCTGGACAGAATGAGGAAAGTTTCTTTTTTAAAAAATAAAGTGTTATTGAAAAAGAAGACAGTAATGTGTCTTTACATCTTTTTGTGCTTCTATGAGGTAAAATAAAAGCTTCAGGATTTCAATACAATGATTGATAATAATTGATCATATTGTTGATGAGAATATGTTTATAATATACTTACTATAAATATAGGACAGTAGAATTTAACTGCATATGGATGGTTCTGCAGAGCAGGGGTCACAGTCACCCTTAGTCAAAGACCCAACTGCCTATATAGTAATACCACACATCTGCGGGGTGTTCCCTTTGAGTTACTGAGAAATGACACATTACTATGAACATTTCTCTTTCAGTCTCTCTTTCTCTTTCTCCATATGCTAGCATCTGATTTGGGCTTTACGGTCATCTCCTTCCTAGGGGCTAATAGTGGTAAACTATGTATTCTGGAGAGTTTACAAGGAGATAGGGTGAATACCTCAGACACTTATCTCTAGAGATCCAGGTTTCTATCCTGTTAATTTGACTTCCATGGACTTCCCAGATAGATAATTACATACATTTTAAGTTGTTTCTGGTGTTCTATATTAACTATGGTTTGCAACTTTGTATCTCCAGCCTCCCTCTACTTTGACACCTTACAGGTAAATGCTCCACTAGGCAGCTCTTACTAACTGCTCCTGTGAGAGAAGAGCTACAGCACACAGAGTATTTGACAATAATTGGGAGGGTCTCATCAATTTCAGATCCAGAAGCCATTCAAATGATCAATGGTGGCTTGTATTTGGGTATACAGTAATTCTTCAAGTGATCCATCACTCCACCACAGATATAAAACAGAAAAACTACTGGATTAGGAGAAATCAGTCCCATGTCTTATACCAAACCCTTCTACCTTCCAGGTGTAAGTCTGTGGACTTGTCTTTCATGTCTCTCCTTGGTTAAGAAAACCTACTCTGGAACCAAATTTCCTGAGTTTGAGCCCTGACTCTCCTACTTTTAGGGTATGTGATTTGGAAAAAGTTACTTAAATGCATAATTATGATCAAAGAAGTAGATACAATAATAGAATATACTCTATATGTTGTTACAAAGATTAAATGAGTTTATATCTACAATTCTCTTTAAAAAGTAATTGATTCGTAGTAAATGCCGCATGGCCCATTATTGGATATTAAGTGTATATAATAACTTAGAAAGATTACAGAATTTTTATAAATATCAAATGTGATCATGTACATGAAAGAGCTTTAAGTATTTTAATAACTACGAAAATACAACATACTATTTTTGAATTACTGAAACAATTAGGTACATTAATATACAATTACTTCTTCATACATACATCTTAATTAACATTAATTAATCGTATGGAGAACAATACAGAAATCTTGTTATATAAGAATATTTTCCTTGTGATTTTATTTTACCTTTATGATTTTCATGTTTATTTAATATATCTTCATGACACTTAGATAAATTTTCTAATAATTTGGGAATGTGGTGTCTTATGTGTGAAAATTTGAATCATGCCCTAGGAATCACTCTTCCTTCCTGTTGGATCTCTCTTCAAACTACCATATTATTATCATCATCAAATATTATTCTAGTAGTTAAATATATTTGGTGAGTTCAAATTAATGAGAAATATGAGCTTTCTACTGAGAGGATCTAGTCTCCTTTCAGATCATTTAAGAGGTAATTAATTAGTAAGCATTAAGGGAAAAGTAATATAAAGAATATAGTAAAGCCCTGGCCAGTTTGGCTCAGCAGTAGAGTGTCAGCCCGTGGCCAATGAATTGCGGGTTCAATTCCAGTCAAGGGCACATACCTAGGTTGTGGTTCATCCCTGGCCCTGGTCAGGGTCAATCAGGAGGCAACCAGTCGATGAATCCCTTTCACATTGATGTTTCTCTCTCTCCCTCCCACTCTATCTGAAGATAAATAGAAAAATATCCTAAGGTGAGGATTGGAAAAAAAAAAAAAATATATATATATATATATATATATATATATACATATAAACTAATTACTATGTATTTTTTCCTACAACTATCTCCTTATGATGTTAATACTGATTTAAGCACAATGCCTTTTTCTGGAACTTTCTCTCTGTATGCACCTGTCAGTGTGTGTGTTTTAGTTTTTCTGGTGGGATATGCAAAAGAAAAGAAAAGTGCCTGACTTGTTATATACTAGTGGTTATGTATGCCAATCTCTACACTTTTAAGTAAACTTTTCTAAAAGAGGCTTACTTACTTTTACTATGAAGATATTCCACTCAAAGTCACATTGACTACACTATCAGAGCAAATCACAAGTGTTTGCAAAGATGAAATTGAGAGTAGGCCATACCATCATCAAAAACTTGGTGGAGATGGGTAGTTTGTGCCTGAAACCCTGAAAGATATTGTGACTATATAAATAAATTGAAAAGGTTTATGCTCTCAGGCTTATATATCTTAATTATTGAGAAGTAGTTATTGTAATTTTTGGGGTCAAAGGTCATATATCTCTTTATAGAGGGGATAAAAATTAATTAAAACATGTTCTGAGCTGCTATATAGCAAATTAGACACCATTCTCCGCCTGTAGGAAGGTTTAAATAAAAAAATCTGAGAATTCCTGCAAGGGCAGTAAAGGAAAATCTCTTATCAGTAGTCATGAAAAATGTCACACTTTTAGACCAGCCAGAGTGGCTCGGTTGGATGAGTGTCAACCTATGCACTTCAAGGTCGCCAGTTGAATTCCTGGTCAGTACACATAACCTGAGTTGTGGATTCAGTTCCTATTGGGTTGTATATGGAGGGAAACTGATGGATGTTTCTTTGTCTCTCCCTCTCTTCCTCCTCCCCATCCCCCACTATCTCTCTCTCTCCTCTCTCTTTTTATAAACATGCCCTTAGATGAGGATTAAAATAATTCATTAATTTCCCTGGCCAATTTGACTCAGCAGTTAGAGCATCGGCTTTTGGACCAAAGAGTCACAGGCTTGATTTCAGTCAAGGGCACATACCTCCCTTGTGGTTTGATCCCTGGCCTTGGTCAGAGTCATGTGGGAGGCAACCAATCAATGTCTCTTTCTTACATGGATATTTCTCTTTCTCTCCCCTCCACACCCTGTCCCTCTCTCCATCACTCCAACTCTATCTGAAAATCAACAGAAAAAAATCCTCAGGTGAGGATTAAAAAATTTTAAAATAATTATGTAATTAATTTTAATAAAAAGAATGATCACATACACACACACACACACATTTGCAATTTGGTACCCCATAAGAGGACATTTCACTCATAGATGGAAAATATACTTTAAAAAATATCTACTTTCCATAGTTCATCACTAAGATGAGCTTCAAATTGACAAATGTTGGCATTTTAAAAATATTTTTAAATACCTACTCAAAATCTCTATTTTTAGAGCACATTATTTTTTAAGTCATATTTATTTTTTTAAATGAAGGAACTGACAATAAATGATATGGTCATTTAAATATGTCCTCCTGTGTATTATATCCACATCAAAAATGCTTATTGTAGAAATGTTCTGGGGTTTTTTTTAATCCTCACCTGAGGACATGTTCATTGATTTTAGAGAGGGGAAGAGGGAGAGGGGGAGATATGTGAGAGAGAAACCTTGATTAGTTGCCTCCCATACGTGCCTTGGGGATCTAACCCAAAACCTAGGTATGGGCTCTGACCAGGAATCAAACCCATGACCTACCAGTGCATAGGCACAGGCTGAGGCTCCAAACAACTGAACCACACCAGCCAGAGTGAGAAATATTCTGCTTTAAAAGTATTATTTTGTTTTATATTTTTTCTAAATAAGGCCAGCATTGAGGAATCATTTTCTTTTAAATTAATATTTATGCCCATCATATTTGGTATATTCTTTACATTTATAAAATTATTCCAATTATTATTTTGCCATGTATGCCTTTTACCTAAAAAAAAAAAAGAAACAAACAAAATAAAATGATGATATAAACAAAACTATGGCTATTACTATAATACATATTATAGAACATATTACATATTATAGAACAAAGCTGAGCCCAAACATAAAAATACATACAATGGCCTAGTGGGTTGCTTAAATAATATATCCAAATCATTTCCCAGTCCACTTATCTTGTGAAGGAGTAGACAAGATAAAACAAAATTTTCCATGTGATTGGAGAATAGACCTAAAAGAGCTGCATCACAGTCTTCCAATACTTGAAAGAAGGTAGCATTAAAAATGTCCTTCCTTTCAATGATATTCTTGAAGGAATTCATGTAAGGTGAGAAATAAAGTGTTGAGTGGGTTCAGGATTGATGGGAGCTAAATAGATACCCATTGATAAAAATGTTCATAGGAAAATTATTGGTTAGCTTTTAAAGTTGCTGTAAAGAGAATATCTGCAGAAAACATCTAACTACCTGATGAACCCTTTTCTATGTGTGCAATGAAACATATGCACACATATGAAAAGAAAACACATTTTAAGTTGGCTGCATATCCTATTATTTCTAGACAAACTTCAGATGTAAAAAGTTATACTCGGGGCCTTTGGTCTTTAGTAGGTACTTGAGGCCACCACACCGTGTGATTTCCATGAAAACTACAGAGGTTGGCCTGCCTGTTTCCCTTTACATTAAAACATCACCTGTTTCTGTATACCCAGTTAAATTTATTCCTACCCTGCTACTTTCCAGCGTGATCTTCAGTGGTTAATAACAATATATGCAACAAATACAATGGTATGCTGGGCTGAATGTTTGTGTCCTCTCAAAATTCATTTGTTGAAACCCTAGCTCCCAATGTGATCCTGTTTGGAGGTGGGACCACTGGGCGGTGCTGAGGTGTAGATGAGGGCATGAGAATGGGCCCTGCATATTGCAAGGAGTGTCCTTATAAGAAGAGGAAGGCAGGAGGGTCTCGCTATGTCTCTGGGAGTGTGCACTGTGTGAACACACAAGAAGAAGGCGGTTGTTTACAAGCCAGGAAGTGAGCCCTGGCCAGTGATCAAATTTGCCTGCATGGTGGTCTTGAATTTCACAGCCTCCAGACTGTGGGAAATAAATATGTTTTAAGCCACCCAGTCTTTGATCTTTTGTTATACCAGCCCCATCTGACTGAGACAAATGACAATGAAATAAAAATGAATAAATAAGAAAAGGGAAATAAGGAAAAGTAGAACATAGGGTAGAAATGCTATATGAAGTATTCTAGCAAAGACAGGAAAATAATCAATTGCAAAACTCATCTGTTTCATGAAATTTTACAAAATTGGATTTGTTTAAAAGAAGCAAACATGCTGAAGGATGAAATACCACTCCCTACTCTACTCCCAGACTTGCTGAAAGAGGGAAGCTTTTTTTTTTTTCTATCCTCACCTGAGGACATTTTTCCATCTTTTTTCAGATAGAGTGGGAGGGAGAGAGAAAGGAGGGAGGGAGGAAGAGAGAGAGAGAGAGAGAGAGAGAGAGAGAGAAACATTGACATGAAAGGGACACATCAAGTGGCTGCCTCCCGCACGACCCAACCAGGGCCGGGACAAACTGCAACTGAGGTACATGCTCTTAGCAGGAACCAAACCCGGGTCTCTCTGGACCACAGGCCGATGCTCTAACTGCTGAGCCAAACTGGCCAGAGCAACTCTTAAATGATATGGTAGACCAAAAATTTAAACACTACCTCCAAAAGACTCACAATTGCAAGTTTGTGAATTTTTAGTTCCATTTTCTGTATGGAGACATAAGGTAGGTAGGTCCATGGAGCAGAGCAGATGGCTGAGGAATACTAATAAATTAAAGCCAATGAGTAAGTTGTCTGCTGGCCTCACTTGTCCTAGAAATAAAATTCCAGTATTCTTTGAGACCTAGCTTGAACCTAACCTATGTCCGTGAGAGTGTGTGAAACAAGTCTGGAAGTTTTAAGAGAGCAAGTTCATTGAAATCCTATTTCCATGAGGAGACAAGCTGTTTTGAAAACATCTTGTGATGGAAGATCATGAAAAGTACAAACGTTTGGTGAACTAATAAAAGTTTTGTTAGCTTTGGGGAGAGGCAATTCTGAACAGAACAAATTGCTATTCTGCTCTCCATCTACCACTAGACTATTTTTTGAGGCACAGAAATAAACTCTTCTGCTTTAAGTCTTGGGAGCAAACAGGGTTAGAAAAGTGATAAGAAAATATCTGTGATGCATTGGAAAAGAGTTTCATGGTGAAAATTGTCCAGAAAAGTTTAACATAAAGGAGGAAAAACATTTGCATAATTTGCAAGATCATTGCATAGCTTTTGCACCTGAGAAGTTTCATCGCTTTAATTTTTTTTTTCTTTATTGATTTTACAGAGAGAGGAAATGAGAGGGAGAGAGAAATAGAAACATCGATGAGAGAGAACATCAATTGGCTGCCGACTCCTGCATCCCCCCCACTGGGTACCAGGCCCAGAACTTGGGCATGTGCCCTGACTGGGAATCAAACCGGGTACCTCTTGGTGCATGGGTTGATGTTCAACCACTGAGCCACATCGGCTGAACAGCTCCATTGCTTTAACTCAAGCAAGAGAGAAGAGAACCAGGTGGGACATAGCAGTGCTGAGTGGGAGGCACTAGTATCTGCAGAAAGACAATGGCTCCTGATGGAAACATATATCCAGGGAATCAGCAGAAGTGACCAGCAGGAGTGTAAATAAATACCCCTTTTTTACCAGTATTCTGCTGAACATTAAAAACTGCCGTGTATGCCAGATGTTACATGTATGCTGGGCTTGATTTTTTTTTTCTGCTCCACTATAGATAGAGAGTTTTTATTCCATCCCAAAATGTATATGTTAAAATTCGAATCTCCAAGCTGATGGTATTAGGAAGTGGGCCTTTGTAAGGTGATTAGGTCATGAGGGTGGAGCCCCCATGAATGGATTAGTGCCCTTACATGAGAGACCTCAGAGAACTCCCTTGTCCATTCCACTACTTGAGGAAACAGTACAAGATGCCATCTCTGAACCAGGAACAGGGCCTCACCAGACATCTAATTTGCTGGCACCTTGTTCTTATGCTTCTCAGCCTCCAGAATTGTGAGAAATACAGTCTTGTTATTTATGAGCCACCCAGCCTATGGTACTTTGTAACAGCAACCCAAATGAACTAAGATATGTTTCAACCTTTCCACTCCAATCACATGAAGATATTTCTCAAGGAATTAGGGTCTTGAAAATGTGATGTAGATAACAGCACATGCAACACAGAGCACACTGAAATATATAGAAAAACTGGTTTACTTTTCAGAAACTACTGTAATTTATTTGTCACAAAGAAAAACTTTAGAGAGATTTGAGAAGCAATAAAAGTGGCAGTTATATTGCCTGCAAATAGTTTAGATTGCAGGCCCTCCCTGTGCCTATTTACGGCAGATATAAGAACTTTAAAAATTAACGTAGTGGAAAGTAAGATTGTCACACTCATTAAAATTAAAGCACTTAACCCAAACTGTCACCTCATAGAAGGACACTTCCTTAAATGGGGACTACCAGCAGAGTCATGATATTAACTCTGTGGGTCTTTCCATTACACCAACACGAGAACTATTGAAGCCCCAAAGTGGATATTGTCATGATGATTTTGACCTTAAAAATATGTCCCCTGGGCTACATTTAGAAGAAAAAAACTCCCAATAACGCAACAATGAAGCACCTACCTGAATAGCACCCTGGAAAGTTCTCCAAAATCAGTGGGAAAGTATTGATAGCACCTGCGTTAGGTTATTAGTGACCATGAGACACTCATTTTAAAATATGTCTAATAATTATATGCATTTGAATATAGAAGAGTCTACTTCTCCCTCCCCACAAAAGGAATGCTATACCAACACCAATTAGATCTAGGCTCACTCCAAACTTCTTACATTAAAACCATGTCACCATTTTTGTAGAGAATATTTATCCAGGAGTAGCTGTTGGAAGTGGAACTAAGTGCATTCAAAATAGTTTCAAATTATTGTCATGATTTGAGAAGAACAACGTCTCCAATCCTGAATTACGCTATTCAGAATGGCTTAGTCCACCAAGAGCTATTTCTACCAACCCAAACTCTGACTTCAGGGTCAGTTTCTGTTAAAACACCCAAAGGTTTGTGATGATTTCACAAAGCTTAGTCCATGATAGGTTCCCTTCTAACAAATCAAAGACTGAAGAGCCATGTCACTGAAAATAATTGTAGATTGTCCCAGACAGATTTCTCATTTGTATGGAAAAAATAAGTGTATCTGGTATCTTTTCGAATATGAGCTCCCATAATAGCAGATGCATACACCAAATTTTCTCTCATCTGTCAGTTGAGCATGATGTATCACCTGAGAACACATGTTCTTAGTGTTTATTAAAAATTTTTCCTGCAATGTCACACACTCATTACATCCTTTGTTAACAGTTTGTAATAATATTCAATTCTGGAGTAATTATGATGAGAGCCTTCTTACTTTCCATGCAGAATACTTCCTGGATAATGACTAACTTTCAATGTATCAGTGAGGACCCTGGCACATCATTTAAATGGAAGGTAAGTGACAGCCTTTCCTCCACTGACCTCATCCCCCAACCCCCCAACCCACCCCCCATTGTTGGAATTTTAGATTCAATAGTTTCTTTTAGATTTTTACTTATAAAGAGATTGGCTAATCTTAGCCAAAAAGAAAGGATCACATTTGTAAATTTGACGTGGGTAAAAATAAGGTGGAGGGTGGGGATTGCACGGTGCAATGACTTTTGTGATGTGTCAACTGGCTAGGGTAAATCCCAGTTACGCAACATGAACTCATGTGTTTGATATAAAGGGAATTTGCCAATGTAATGAAAGTTCCTAATTAGTTGACTTTTAGTAGGGAAAATTATCCTGGGTAACTTGGGTTGGCCTGACTTAATCAGTTGAAAGGCTCTAAAAACATGAAATAAAACTGGCATTCCCACGAAACAGAAGAAAGTCTGCTTATGAACAAAAGCTTTGACTCATGTCTCTGGAGTTCCACCCTGCTTGTGGTTTCCCCCCCTGGCTGCCTATCCTGTGGATGTGGGTCTTGGATATCCAACTTCCACAACTCTGTAGGACAATTCCTTATAATAGATCTCTGTGTGTGTGTATGTATGTATGTATGTGTGTGTACATACAAACACACATGCATACACACTCATATATGTATATATCCTATTGATTCAGCTTCTTTTTTTAATTGGTTTTAGAGAAAGAGGAAGGGAGAGGGAGAGAGAGATATAAGCATCCATAAAGAGAACATCAATTGGCTGCCCCCTACATGCCCTCAACTGAGGATCTGGCCCACAACCTGGGCATGTGCCCTGACGGGGAATTGAACCAGTGACCTCTTGGTGCATGGGTCAATTCTCAACCACTGAGCTACACCGTCTGGACTGATTCATCTTCTTTAATTGAACCTATCCTGATACATATAGAATCTATATTAAGTTGTGATGATAAATCTGCACTCATCACCTAGTCTAAAACCAACCAAATCCCTCTAAAAATATATGTTAGATTTGACATGTGTGTATGTGTGTGTGTGTGGTCGTGGTGTCCAGGAGGAAAGTGGGTTACCTTATTCGGTTATTTTAAACTCTGTGTTTTGTTTTTTTAAGTTGCTGCAGAAATGAAAGCTAACCTACTTGAGAGCTTTGGGGCACCTGTAAGTATTCTCCTAACCCAGAACTCAAAGTCTGCGACCTAATTTTGCTTAATCAGGATGCATTTATAGTCCACTGTAGATGGTGAAATCGCTGACTTCATGAGAAAGATTAAAACACCATATAGTCTAAAATAGTAAAACCATAATTTGAATTTTAACATTTTAATTTTCCTAATTTGTCATATTCAATGCTAGTTATTTCATATTATAGATGATTCAAAGTTAAACATCATTATTAAAAATTAGATCACAATTGCATTAGCAAAAATCAAATAAAACCATATCCCACTTTTCACATCATATTAGCTAAATTTTGAAGCATTGGATAATAGTTTGTATTGGCGAGGGTAGTGGAGATGTGAGAACTTGCCTAGTCAACTGGTGAGAAGAAAATTGATGTCGCCGTTTTGGATGGCAATTTGGCAGAATCATGTGAAATTCGAAGTGATATATGCTGTGACCTAAAGCTCACATTTGCACATGTATTCTAAAAAAGCTCTCCCAAGTTTATGCAGGGAGGCACAAAGAAGAATGTTTATTACAGCATTCTATGTAGTAACGTGAAAACAGAAACAATGTACATGTCTATCTTACTGGGATGGTTTAACAGCACTATTATTATTCAGATTTTCACACAGAGTTACAAACCAAAAATACTACTGGGGTAATGAAATGCTTAATGTTTCTAAAGCCTTGAAAGTTCTCCCCGAAATTCAATGATCCTCTGACAACTAATTTAGCAGTCTGATTCTTAGTCTTCTTATTTTAATATTTCACTGTATTTGCACTGTTTAAGAAGAGTGGCAGCAACCACAGTAGGAGTGATGAGTTTGTTTTTAACAGTCTGAGTATGATTATTCTATATTGCCTTTAAAATATTCTTCTTTCACCTAATATGTCTTATACATTTTCTCATGTATAAGACATCTACACACTATAGATTAATGCCCGTTTTGATGAGAATTTAGGTTATAATCTCGCAGACACTTCCATTCTATCAAAACAACAAGCAAACATACATCCTGAAGTTTTAAAAACAGGTTTTAATTGATCAGTGAAGAGCAGTCTGGCTACAACCTGGACAGAAGTGGGGGGCATTAAGAGTGAAGTACAAAATGACACTGTTTGCTTTATACTTTTCTCACTCTGACCTTAACACCTAATGCTTAGTAAGACTCTACCAATGCATGTAACTGAGGTTTCTTTTGGTTATTTTTAGTAAAACTAAGTAAAAAATGTATAAGAGATAGCTTGTTTCAAATAAAATTAACAGGACAATGTCTGATTCCTGGGGCATAAAGGATAATTGGTTCTAATGCTAAGAGATAGATTTACCAACAGAATGGTTAACTTCAGAATATTTTCATGAACAGAAATTAATAATACTTTGTAAATTTGACTATAAAGAAGGATAGAAAGAAAGGAAGAATCAGAGCGAGAAAGAGACAGAAAAATATTGAGATTCTTTGTTTACGAGCAAAGTACTTTCCAATATGTCTAACTCTTACTCCAGTATCAGGGACACGAATTACAAAAAAAGTGCTATAAAAAAAATTAAAATTTACCATTGAGTAAACACTGAAAAAAATCTACCCAAGTTTTCTAGAAGTACCAAATTGCCTTACTTATTTAAGTCACATTAATTTGAATGAATTTACTGTTCAACTCCGCTGCGTGCAATAAATATGTAAGAATTAACTTCCCATAATTAACACAAATTTGAAATAAATTATTGGGTAGTGTTAAAATGTATTGTTCATGAACAAAATGAACTTTAACAAAAGATAAATAACAAACATCCAGTTATAAAGACAGAGCAACAGGAATTGTGTAACAAAGCACATCAAGAAGAGCACTTTCTATTTCAGTACCAAAGGCTATTAAGGCATGTATGTTTATGCTAATTTCATTTCTTCTGATGAAGGCTTTAATTGTACTCATTTAAAAAGCTAGACTAGGAAATTTAATGTTTTTATAGGAAAGTGAATTTTTACTAATGTTTAAAATGAAACTGAAAAATGTTATTCAAAATTAAACAATTGTGTTTGTCATGTAAAAGAATTTATAATTAATATTGGATTATTTAGTTTTTTAATGTCAGCTCACTCAATTTATTATAAATTTTCTGTTGAGAGGGAATGTATGAATGAGAGTTATTACATCAATATTACTTTTTTTTATATCAATTCAACAACACATTAACCACAAATGTGCAGCTGCTATTAGTACTTACCTCCTTTGAAACACATTGCCATGGGAAATTATTGAAGCATTTAATGCTAACAAGGTAGCTTTGGCTGTGAATGGAACTATAATTTATTTGCTTAAAAATGCTTTCATGCATTAAGTCTTTTACTGAACTTATTTCTGTAGATAGACTAAAAATCATATTCACTAGAGAAGTAAAAGCTGACCTTTAGCCTTAAGGACTTTCTTTAGAAAAAGAGCATATCTACACTGATGACACACATTAAAAATAACAGCATTCAGACCATCTTTAACTTATACACCCAAAGTTCACACTACTGCCAAAGTGGTCACACATACATCTGTTACCACAGACGGTCAGAGCCCCATTGTCCGAGATGGTGGCAGGAGGCTCTTACACTGAGGTAACAAAGCTAGAAATAGGAATGGACAGGACCCCAGTGCACCAAAAGCTAGAAGGATAATTGGATAGGAACAAAAATCCATCCCCTCTCTATCCCTATAAGAAGAGCGACTTGAACAGGAAGAGAGAGGGGTTTTTGAAAGAAGAGTCCACCTTTCTCCCAGGTTGTGTGGCTCCTGGATAAAACCTCTTTCCTTTTAAAAAATTATTTTTCATGTTTTTAATCCTCACCTGAGGATATTTTCCCATAGATTTTTAGAGAGAGTGGAGGGAGAGAGGGGGAGAGAGAAAGTGAGAGGGAGAAACATAAAATATCCATCAGTTGCCTCCTGCACGTGCCCCAACCAGGGCAGGGATGAACTTGCAACCCTGGTATGTGTCCTTGACTGGGAATTGAATGCACGACCCTTTGGTGCTTGGGTGGATGCTCTGAGTAACACTGGCCAGGGCAAACCTCTTTTCTTTTGCATCAGCACCTGCCTCAGGTGTTTGGCTTTGATTGAGGCAGGCAAGCGGACCTCTATTTTTTTGTTCCGTTACAAATTGGTTGGGATCAGAAACTCGGATTAATAGAAATCAGAATTTCAATCAAAAACAAAATATGGTTATGTACAGTTTATCTTTTACTCACCTTTTTAAAATGACCCACATGTCAGTGAGAGGAATTACCTTTATCATTTATCTATTTAAAATAAGTATTTTTTTTGTTTGTTTCTCTGATTATAAAATTACATATAGGTTTATTGTGGAAAATTTAAAAGATATAGAAGTACAAAGACAGAAGTAAAAAAAAAAGTTCTTAAACCCACCATCCAAGAAAAAACACACACACAGATAAATATCTTATTCATACACTTCTAGATATACACATGTGCACACACACACACACACACGCATAAACACTGATATCAGAGATAAATTTTCTAACTTATTCTGTCATTCTGTATAAAAAGGCAAGCTCCTGATACATGGTAAGTACCTGGTAAATTTATTAAATTAATGAAGCAACCTCATTGAAGACATGGACCTTCTATGCTCTTACATATTGGCTACTGTATGATCAATTATGCAAAATATATTTGAAAGCACAGATAATGTTGCAAGGGGCCTCAGGGTCATAAATTAGTATGCCTTCATTAGTAAATTTCTCTCGACCATGCAGTTAATGCGGTTAGTTCAGAGCAGAGATCAAACTCTACTCAGATCTTCTAACTCTGGGTCTGATGCTTTTTACTTAAATATATATATTTTAAATATATTCTAAAAAATATATAGTCACTATTTCCACAATGGATTTGCGGTTATTAATGTTCTTTCTAACAATCTGACCAAAAAATCAAATTTTTTGAACAAAAGAAAAATATAACTTTCTGTTCTGCTTTCTTTTAATGAGTTTTGGACTAACAATATGGCGTGTTGACCGGATATAATCAGGTACTTTACTAAACACCAACCCAGGAGTACTAGCAGCAGCCAGGACTTACTTAAACTGCAACAAATAAATCCTTGCTATTGCCAAAGTTGATCAGACAATATAACTAAAAGTGTTCAAGAGCAAAATTGTAACATTGTGCTGATCAAACAAATGAAAGAATATGGAGTAAAAGTTAACACTTCTAAAACCAGAAAATACTCCAAAGAGGAAAAGAAAACCCCAAACCCTCAAATCACTGAAAGCACACTCCATCCAAATGCGTAAGATGTAAAATAACGAGGTAGTGAGAACTGCACCCTCACCCGCCTGGGGGGTGGGTGTGATAGACTAGGGAGTGAAAAATCTATGAGTAAATTATTTGCAAATTGTACCATGTAGAGAATGTCTCTGTGATGGGAATATCTAAATAGTCACATTTTTGCTTTTTCCAGAGTGCACTTATTCTTGTTTGTGTCACAGATATTTTGTTTCAGTGTGCTCTAGTCATGGGATATTGGCATGCAGAGGACAACATACAGTGATTTGCCTAAATACCCACAAAAGTTTTCTAGTTTCTAGTTCTGCTTGCCAAAAATGCCACCTTACTGGAGTTTCAAGATTGTACTCATTATCAAAGTATTTAGTTAGTACGAAAAATTGTAATCACTAGCCTAATTATTTCCTACAGTTATTTTTGTTAATGATCTTAAGCAAATAACAAACATAAAAAACATTATTTACGCTTTGAAAGCTGGGACCAAGAGCTACTTAATTTACAATTATCTGTACCTAGCATAATACTAAGTAAATATATAATTATCTCTTGACTGAATAAATAAGTTAATATTGTTTTTCAAAGAACACTATAAAGTTTCCTTTATAAGACTATGCTGTGTGGGGGTGTTCAAAGTGATAATTTGACTATGTTACGTTTCTTCAAGAAATAAACGTTATGATTCTGATAGAAACAATGCAAATAATCAAAAGAAGATACTTTGTGATTGTTTTTGTTCTCCAGTGTAAATTTATTTTTTTCAGCATTTTATTTCTAAAGCTTTCAAATTATATCCCTAATTTTTCCTTTCTTATAACTTATTTTTAAAGAAGAATTAATCCCATAGTCTTTCTTTGTCTTCCTATCTTTTCTTGTTTCTTTCTTTCTTGTCTCTAAATCTATTTATCAAGGTGTCAAAGATAGCTAGAAAATTAGTTTCACAATATAAAATTTCTCAAATGCCATTTTTAAAAACAATTTTACTATAATTTTGGTATATCAAGATATTCATTTAGGAATCCTATTATCAAACAATGAAATACTATAAAATTTTAACATTTTTTTGTTTTGTTTTGTTTTATCCTCACCCATGGACATTTCTACATTTTTTGTTCAGATAGAGTGGGAGAGAGAGAAAGAGAGAGAAACATCGACGTGAAAGGGACACATCGAGTGGCTGCCACCCACACGACCCAACCAGGGCCGGGGACAAACTGCAACTGTGGCACATGCCCTTAGCAAGAACTGAACCCGGGTCCTTCCGGACCGCAGGCCAACACTAACAGCTGAGCCAAACTGGCAAGGGCAAAATTTTAACTTTTAAAATAAATGTTTTATTGGGCAATAATTATAAAATATCTTTGATTATATTGTTATATTTGTTATTTTTGTTACTTGAAATTCATCAGTGTCTAGTTCATTCAGTAAGACACTTAGTAATAAAATTATGAATTGAAATCAGCTTTGTAATTGTTAAAACTATGTATATATATATAAAAATACATACTTTATTGACTTAATTAGATACATTTATAGAGTTTCCTATCTTCAAAATATATTGTGTACATTTCATAGATATAGCTATTAATCTCTGTTTTATATAAGTTTTTCTTGGTCGTAAAGATATATTAATTATCTTAATCCATTTTATTTTTATAAATAATCATTTATTGTAATTTGTATTATACATATATATATTATATATATACACACACATATATATATTTAATTTATGGGACATTACAAAATTATCCAATAGAGTAATAGATAAAAAGCAAGTTCTTTTGTCTAAATCTAGAATAATGAATTTTACTTTTTATTTATTTTTTAATCCTCACCCGAGGATATTTTTACATTTATCTTTAGACAGAATAGGAGGGAGGGAGGGAGGGAGGGAGAGAGAGAGAGCGACATCGATATGAGAGACACTCATCGACTGGTTGCCACCTGCAAAACCCCAATTGGGGCTAGGGACAAACTAGAATCAAACTAGAATCTTTGGTTCACAGGCCGATGCTGTGACCGCTGAGCCAAACCATCCAGGGCTAGAATAATGAATTTTAAAGGATACATCTCTAATCTCTCAAAAATTAGAGAGTTCAATATTTTCCTAAAAATTCACCGAGACAATCTGAATATGAAATACTCATGGCAGTTAAATATTTGAATAGAGCAAAAACACAAAAAAGTGTAGAGGTAAAAATAAAATAGAATCATAAATATATCAGATATTTGAACCTGTGAAATTACTCTATCAGGGGTCAAAACACAGAGTCACTAAAACAAGAAAGACATTTTCAAGATGATTTCAATTCTATTACAGTGATACCTCGGTTCTCGAACATAATTCGTTCCAGGAGGACGGTCGAGAACCAAATTGTTTGAGAACCGAAGCAATGAAACCCAATAGGAGATAATGGAAACTGGATTAATTTGTTCCAAGCCCCAGAAAATGCCTATTTACTAGCCTAATTTGTATATAATATGTAGAAAAACATAAGTCTCAACAAGAAATAAAAGTGTACAGTATGTCTAAGGGTTAAATTCAGTGTAAAGCGTGACTCTCTCCACAAAGCGTGACTCTCTCCACAAAGCGTGACTCTCTCTCTGCACTCACACTGATGACGCAAGCAAGGCGCGCTGGGCCGAATGATCGCCATTCGGCTCAACTCGGCTCATCTCGGAAGTTCGAGTTCCAAATATTTGTTCGGATTCCAAGACAAAAGTTTCTCGAATCTCCTGGTCGAATACTGATTTGGTCGAAAGTCAAGGCGTTCGAGAACTGAGGTATCACTGTACTTGGTTGTGGCATGAATAAATAGTGAGAACTACAAAAGGTTTTAGCAAGAAAGACAAAAATTTCAGAAAAGAAATTTGCCTACATGATTATAAGTTATAATACATTTTGGAAAGAAAAATGTAAAGACTTTGTTCTTACTGACAGGTTTTGAATTAGTTGTAAGCTCTAGGAAAAGATCTGGGTGTCATCATAGATCAGTGAAAACATTTCCTCAAGATTCTTCATATTTCAAATCCCAGGGTAGTCTTCTGCTTTGCATTAACAACAGTTCCAGCTTCTATAAACATGATGCTTTAATATCTTCCCTACATGAATACACTGGACAGTACAATAATATGCCTGAGGCACTCTGCTGTGGCCTCTTGCTCCTCTGCCTTCTCCCAGGTATGCTTTTTTTTAAAAGATTTTTTTGTTGATTTTTAGAGACAGAGGGAGAAAGGGCAAGAGAGAGAGAGAGAGAGAGAGAGAGAGAGAGAGAGAGAGAGAGAGAGAGAGACATCTAGGGGATAGTGAAGTATCAATCGCTTGTCTCCTGATGTTTCTTACTGGGGATGAAGCCCACAACCTGGGCATGTGCCCTGATCGGGATTCAAACCTGTGACCTCTCTGTGCACGGACAATGTTCAAGCAACTGAGACACACTGGCTAGGGCTCCCAGGTATGCTTTTAAAATACAAACCCACACCTCACTCATTTTTTTTTTTATCAGACTCTCCCACTCCAGGTCACTGGAGTCACATTTTTCATTAGTTTTGTGTCTAATTTTTGGTGAATTTTCTTTCCTTTTTTTAAATTTTATTTTTATTGTTGAATGTATTACATATGTTCCTCATTTTTCCCCCATTGACCCCCTCCTCCCCACTCCCGCCCTCCTCCTGCCTTTTCCCACAATGTTGTCTATGTCCATTGGTTATGCATATAATTCTTTAGTTTATTTCTTCCCACCCCCCAACCCTCTTCCCTTTGAGGTTTGTCAGTCTAGCAACCAATTTGTACTTCTTAATCCCTTCGGTTTTTTCACCCATTGCCCCAACCCTCCTCCCATGTGGCAAGCAACAAAATGTTCTCTGTATCTGTGAGAATGTTTCTGTTCTGCCTGTTCATTTTGTTTGTAGATTCAATTGTCAATAGATGTGTATTCATTGCCATTTTTATTGTTCATATATTTTATGCTTTTCTTAAAAAAAAATTCAACATTTTATATAATTTGGTGGTGATGAACTCCTTTAACTTTTTCTTGTCTGGGAAACTCTTTATATGGCCATTGATTCTAAAACAGCTTTGCAGGATAGAGTAATCTTGGTTGTAGGTTCTTGCTTTTCATCACTCTGAATATTTCTTGCCACTCTCTTCTGGCCTGCAAAGTTTCTTTTGAGAAATCAGCTGACAGTCTTATAAGAACTCCCTTGTAAGTAACTAACTGCTTTTCTCTTGCTGCTTTTAAGATTTTCTCTTTTTCTTGAACCTTTTGCATTTTGATGATGATGTGTCCTGGTGTGGGCCTCTTGGGGTTCATCTTGTTTGAGACTCTCTGTGCTTCCTGGACTTGTATGTCTGTTTTCTTCACCAAGTTAGGGAAGTTTTCTGCCATTATTGTTTCAAATACGTTTTTGATTTCTTGTTCTGTCTCTTCTCCTGGCACCCCCAAGATGTGAATATTGACATGCTTGAAGTTGTCCCACAGGCTTCTTACACTATCCTCATTTTTTTGGATTCCTTTTTCTTTTTCCTGTTCTGATTGGGTGTTTTTTGCTTCCTTATATTCCAAATCGATGGTTTGCTTCTTGGCTTTACCTACTCTACAATTGAATCTGTGTGAATTATTCTTTATTTCAATTAGTGCCTCCTTCATTTCTGACCATGCATCCTTCATTTCTGACTGGTCTTTTTCAATGCTCTTGAGGCCCTCACTAAGTTTGCTGAGGTTCTCACTAAGTTCATTGAACATCCTTATATGCAGTATTTAAAACTCAGCATCTGTTAGGTTGCTTATCTCCATTTTGCTTAGTTCTTTTCCTAGGATTTTGTTCTGTTCTTTCACTTGAGACCTGTGTCTTTGTCTCCTCATTTTGGCTGCCTCCCTGTGTTTGTTTTTTATGTATTACTTACCGAGCGGTATGGGGCTAGCTGAGACCAGATGCTGCTTGTTTGAAAGAATTTAGGAAAACCTGAAGCAAGGTCCAAGACAGGCCAATCCTATGGTTAAGCCACTGGCAACAGCTTGGGTGGCCTGACAGTTGGGTGGGGCGGGGCCTCAGGGAGTCACCTGGGCGGGGCTACCAGTGTGAGCCAGGTTGCTGGAGTCCTAGATATGGCGGCTGCTGCCCCAGGGAAGGGCTCACCAGAGGAACAAAGGCCTCTGACAGCAAGTCTGACTCGGGGAAAGCCCCCTCTCCAGCCCTTGCTTCAGTGCCAAACAGTCCAGCTCTTCCCTGTATGTCTCTGGCCTCCCCTCCAACCATAGAGGGAGTGAGTCTGATAAGTCTGTGTGCAGGCCCTTTAAGAGGAGCTGCCTGGGGCTCCAGCCACCTCAGCCTCCCTCAGCCTCAGTTCCCACTGGCTTTTCCAGCCAGAAGTTGCGTGAGACACCTGGTGTGGGACGGGGACCCCTCAGTCCTTAAGGAGGACCTTCCCAGCCTTGGTGTCCTCCTAATTTTTATCCACCACACGTGAGTGTGGGACCAGCCCATCGTGCCTCCGCCCCTCCTACCAGTCTGGATGCGGCTGCTCCTTTTTTTATTATTTATTTATTTAATTTTTGTTACAGATGTTTCTCCTTTTTACCCCATTGACACCCTCCTCTCAAAACCCGACCCTGTCCCTGGCTTTGTTGTCCATGTCCATTTTTATGCGTACATGCATATAAGTTCTGTGGTTTATCTCTTCCCTCCCCCCACTACGCCCTCTTCTGAGGGTTGTCAGTCTGTACCCTACTTCCATGTTTCTCGGTCTACCCTATTCCTCAGACTGTTATGATCATTATATTCCACAAATAAGTGAGATCATGTGGTATTTGTCTTTTTCTGCTTGGCTTGTTTCACTTAGGATAATACTTTCCAGGTCCTTCCATGTAAAAATGGGCAGAGGAGCTGAATAGACACCTCTCTGAACAGGACATACAAATGGCTAAGAGACTTATGAAGAAATGTTCAACATCACTAATCATCAGAGAGATGTAAATTAAAACAACAGTAAGGTATCACCTCACACCTGTCAGAATGACCACCATCAACAAATCACCAAACAACAAGTGTTGCCAAGGGTGTGGAGAAAAGGGGACTCTAGTACACTGCTGGTGGGAATTCAGACTAGTGTAGCCACTATGGAAAACAATATGCTGTGACCTCAAAAAATTAACAATTGAACTTCCATTTGACCCATTGATTCCACTTCTAGGAATATACCCTAAGAAGCCTGAAACACCAATCAGAAAAAATATATATACTCCCATGTTCATAGCAGCACTATTCACAAGAACTAAGATCTGGAAACAGCCTAACTGTCCATCAGTAGATGAGTGGATAATAAAGCTGTGGTACAAATACACAATGGGGTACTATGCAGCTGTAAGAAAGAAAGATCTCTTATCCTTTGAGACTACATGGCTGCTTCTTTAATTCCGTAGTTGTAGGACTTCTATTCAGCTTAATTTCAGGTGGTTTTGAATGATGGTTGTTCTGTAGTTTAGTTGTAACTTTGATGTGGTTGTGAGAGGACACGTTACCACGTTTACCTACGCTGCCATCTTGACCGGAAGTCTCTGGTGAATCTTCTTTATACATAGAAGATTTTTGCATCCCATTTTATTTTTCTCTTATCACTCATTTATATTATTTTGTGTTTAATCTTGTTTTTCCTGTTCAATTCTGAACGAGTGCAATCTTTAGAAAGCTATTAACAGATTATTTTTTTGGAGGTGACATGGCTCAGGATAGTCTCTGGTATCATAGCAAATGTACCTTACATTTTTGCTACAGCAATGGGTATTTCCATTAAAATATGCACACACTTTGTGTAGCTTCATCTCTTCTGACTCTCGCAACATACCGGACTCAGGAACACTGGAGGAGCCACTTTGCTTCAATAGCCATTGCCACCAGGAAACATGGTCATTACTTTCCTAGGTGACCTACTCATCTTTAGAATACACCTACTGAAAGATACTGTTTTAGTCTGTTCATGCTGCTATAACAAAAATACCAGGAACTGGATGGCTTATACAACAAAGGTTCATTTCTCATGGTTCTGGAGGCTGAGAAGCCCAAGGTCAAGGTGACAGCAGCTACAGTATTTGGTAAGGGCTCACTTCCTAGATGGCCAGCTTTCCTCTGTGTCCATACATGATGGAAAGGAAGAAAGAGTTCTCTGGGGTCCTTTTGTAAGAACACTAATCCCCATTTTGAATGTCCCACCTTCATTACCTAATCATCCTCCAAAGTCCCACCTCTAATACCATCCCATTGAGGGTTAGGTTTCAACATATGGATGAGAGATGGGCAGAAACTTTCTGTCCACAGCCCCAGTGCTGGGTCTCTGAGTACTTCCATACCTTTTCACTCTACCTAGCCTATTGGTTTTGTCCCTGCACCTTTCCCTTTAGAGGAAATATTCATTATCAATTTCTGTGATCGCCATTTATCTCATTTTTTGTTCACCTATTAAATGTGAAGAATAATAATAGTAGCTCATAGGTTTTTATGAGGCTTAACTGAATTAATATTTGAAAATCACTTAGAATAATACTGGCAACATAATAAGCACTATTTAAGCATTTCTTACATTAAAGCAAACCAGTAGATCTTCCTCCTCCAGGCCCCTGTTCTTCTTAGAAAGAACATCATTGCCTCTCACTCAGAGTTTTCTCATCTTAGTATTTGGCAAAACTCATATATTACTTGGAATTGATAGGTTTTAACTGACTGCTAATTTCACTAAATCACATTTTGAGTTTTTTTCCCCTATTTTTATTTTCTGCTTGCCTTTCTGGTAAAAGGGGAAAAAATGGGAACGTTCATTCAGCCATATCCCTACAGGAAAGTCACTTACAACTTGGAGATAATTTGTAGTATTTCTTTCATTTAGGTCTGAGTTCCTAAATTAGCCCGATGTGGAATGGAATGTGTTACTTTTGTTATTTGCTTTATCCTCCTCTGCATCATAAGGTATGCTTTGAGGAACTGGCTAAATCGTTCTTGTATAAATATTAAAGGAGTTAAATATGAGAAAGAATAAAAAATATTTACAAATCTTAGACGGAGTAAATAAATCTGTCTGGTTATGAAGATCTGTTTGTCATAGGCTTGGCGCTCTTATCAGCACACTAGACCCCCATGTCTGTGCCTTGAAGAAAAATTTGAATCATAGACTTGCTATTCCTGTGAGCACATATAAGCTAGCCCAGTGGTCGAAAGTAAAATAATATAATGCAGTACCTTTTATTTGTTTTGTTAAAATGACTTTCTTTTCTATATAAGAACAAAAAATAATAATTTTGCTGATACCCAGGTAACAATAGTGACATATTTTTTTTCAACATGATTTTAGCAGCTCAGCAGGAACACAGCAGAAAACGGTGTGAAAAATAACAGAAGTACATTAGGCTCATTTGCACACACCCACATACAAAAAGTGTAAAAATTATAAATTTGTAAAATTACAAAAAAAAAAAAAGAGTGAGACATTGTTTTCAAAAACAAGCATTTGGGGAAAAAAAAGAATAACAAAACTTCATCTACAAACTTAATTTTCTTATGATCCTAACAGGAACTTACAATTTTCAGGGATTTTTTGTTCTGTGAAGCAGGAAAGTCCTCTCTATTTATATCTAAAAAACAATTTTTAAGGGCAAATAATTTGCTCCTTTGCTACAGGTTGGAGAAAGAAAGGCAAAGACAAGGAAAATGTCCTTATTTACATAAACCAGTGGAGTAGGAAGGAGGCACTCTTCATTGAACAGAAGTTTCTTTCTTCCTTTCTTGTTTTTAACAAGCCTTAAGGATGGATTTGTAGGAATAAATTAAGGCCATCCAACTGAGAAAAGTCCATTATTCAGAACTTACTACAGCAAGGGAGTTAGCCACTCCCACTTGTGTTTGGCAGAGACTCAAAGACAGCCAGGGGAATGGAGAAGTTTTAAGCTTTAAGTATGCTCTAACTGGAGGTTGTTGGTATGGAGTGGTGGGGGCAGGTTGATTAGAAGCAGGGCAGCTAATGTGATTAGTTTGGGGAGCATCATTGGCTGTTTCTAGTTGGCCATAAATTGTTAGGAGGGCAACAGATATGGAAGTTGGTGATCTTGACCAGGTCTTGACCATTTAGGTTAAATTACCGCAAAGGCTCTGGCTTGTCCTCCAGCATTCCTTACCTGGACAAGAGTTCCATTGTCATATATGGTCTGGCTATTACTTGTATATTCTGTGTCTGGGGTTGAAACATTTTGATGAAAATGTGTGGTATATTGAGAATGCAATACTTGCTTTTGTTTCCTTTTGAAAAAATTTAGGAAATTAGAGAGGTGAAACCATCTATATATGCTGAAAATACAATCTATCTAGAGCAAATATAAGGTTGGTAGCCCATTAGGAGAGTGTGCATACTGAACAAGCTGGCAAACAAACAAACAAACAAACAAAAATCTTGATAAAGTATGATCTACACATTCTCTCAAAACAAAATTGTACAATGTTATCATAAAAATTGTTTATCATAATATTATCTAAACCAATAAAGTTCCAAGAAAATGTTACATTGAACAAATAAAAAACCTTATTCTTTACATTCATATTTATTCAATTAATAGAATTAATATCTTGATTTTTGTCCTAGATCTATATAGTGTTGCACTGGTAGTCGTATTGCAGTCTTAATAAAGAGAGTCTACTGATGATCAACAGATTACAAATGGCTTTTGATTTCCAGAAGTCTGCTTTTCTATCCTGTTAAAATAAAACTTAGAAATGCCTATTTTCTAATTCTTCTTACAAAATTTTAAAAACGCTCTTCCCTTCTATGCCATCTAATCATGAAAGTCATGTGGATGCTACTTTCAATTTGTTCTTCACCTACATACTTTGTGACAATATTTTTCTGTTTTTTGTTTCCTTTATAATACTATTTATTTTTCAATGTACAGTAGTAGGCAACCAATCAATGTGTCCCTCTCACAACAGTGTTTTTTTCTTTCTCTGTCCATCCCTCCCTCCCACTCTATCTGAAGATAAATGAAAAAGTATGCTCAGGTGAGGATTTAAAAAAAAATTTTTTTTAAAGAGCAGTTATATAAATCTACCCTTATTTATCTTAATAATGTTAAACCCAGCTTGTTACTCTAAGCTGATTTTATTCTCAAAACTAGAGCTTGTATGCTAAAATTTTTTTAGTATACTTTACAGTTCAGCAGTTTCCATTCCTGTATAAACCTAGGAAGCAGCCTGGCCTTAAGACTCCAGCTGACACTGACTGCCCAGTCACAAGAATTCAACTGACAAAAAAACAGATGGCCAACTTAAGAATGGTGACAAAGATCTAAATTAAGGCCTACAGGAAGACCTCCTGCACAGTCTACACATCCTACATGCCCTACATGTCCTGCATGCTCACAGTTTTCTCTCCCCCTTTTCAGCTCTATAAAATTTGCTAGCCTGACTAGAGCTGTTAAGATGGGCTTTAGGATAAAAATTCCCCATCTTCTCAGGTTCCTGGCACTTTAATAAACCTCTTTTTTTCTCCCCAGTTCCTGTCTTATGAGTTTAACTTTGATTGTGGCAGACAACTGGACCTGCATTCAGTTTCAGGCAGAGTGACTAAGGTTCTAGTGAAAACATGTGATTTGACATGTTGCTATTCACTTTGAAAGAGCCAGAATCTAGATAATGACTCTAATAGGCAGGGAGGAAATGGTAATCTGACCAAATAATGAGAGAAAATAAATAGAAAGAGAAAAATAATGGACAAGTCGTAATAGATCCCACACAATTCTGAGTTCTTCTATTCTTTTTCCTATCTTTTTCTTAGTTTTTCTGCTTCTTTTGATTAAAATCTCCCTTTCCCCCTTACTTTTTATTCTATATCTCCCTGCTTTCCTCTTATTCCTCATCAAGTTTGAATTTCATGTTTTCTCAGGAAAACAGTATTCTATCTTAGAACAATAAAATTATATTATTTTTGTTCAAGCTCAATTACTTCCTAGTTTCATGAATGTCCCTGATTATAGGCCTTTAATCTCTTAGTCACTTTTGCTTCTGGCTAAGCCAGGATATTTAATAAGTAATAAAGAAACTGCAACAGAATATATATTTCTCAGAAAGACTTTCATAATAGGTCTGATATTTTCTATGAAAAGCACATATTGATTTATTTTTATTAAGCTGTTGGTATATTTTCAACACTTAAATTTTCACTTGCCCTGAGCTAAGACTAAAATTAACATATAGCTTTGTGACATCCCGGACACACACAAAGAATGCTGTATGATAATATGCCATTCAAACAAGTCATAATTGCTTTATAGATATGAAGAAATTTATAGTTGCTTTTGGTCTGTGCCTCTTGTTTGGAAACTTATTTTGACGGGTTTTTGTTCTGGTTTTTTTGTTGTTGTTTTGTTTTGTTTTGTTTTTATTATAAGACTGTTTAGTTAATGCACTTGGATGCTAGTGACTTTGGGCTTTCATATGCTTTGTACCTGTCTCCTGAAAAGTAAAAGAAATTATACTGCATTTCTGTCAGAGAAAAACTCATATCAATCTACTATTACTATCTTGATGGAGAGTTGAAGGTGGTCTCTATGGCAGATGAATGGAGTTTTCTTTTAAGAGGAAAAACAATATTGAAAGAAATCACAATATTTCTAATGAAACATTTGCCATCATCAGACATGAAAATTCATAAAGAAATAATATTTGAAAAAGGTAAATCTAAATATTAAAAAACATTTCTTTTATTTTCTCTATTTATTCCATATATGCCATCTTTCTTCTTCTTTTTTTTTAATCCTCACCCAAGGATATTTTTCTATTTATCTTTAGACAGAGTAGGAGGGAGGAGGATAGAGAGAGAGAAAGAGAAACATCAATGTGAGAGAGACATACTGACTGGTTGCCTCTTGCAGAACCCCAACCAGGGCCAGGATGAACTGCAACTGAGACACGTGCCCCTGACCGGAATCGAACTCACCACTCTTTGGTCCGTGGGCTGATGCTCTAATCACTGAGCCAAACTGGCTAGGGCGACATCTTTCTTTGTTACTCTCTGGGTAATTGTGTCAAAGCTAACTCAATTTTTTATCTAAGAACACACAATCAGCATACTGATTTTAGGGAAAGATTTTCCCTAGAATTACCAGAAGCTCTATTTAATCAAATTTTAAAATAACAATTAGGGTACTAGTTGTAGCATTTAGTAGGCACTATGCAATTTGTATATCATTTTAATCTTTTTAAATCATCTCTTGTCAATAAACCCAAACCAAGTAAGTCATAAATATTCCTGTCTCAAAAAGCTCCCTAGGAAATTGTTAGCAGTGTTTCGAACCACACTCTTATTCTGTTCAAGTTCTGTTCAGCTACTTTCCCCAGTTGTCAAGTGGGAAAAGTCTTTTACACAAACTTTAAACTTGCCCAGCTCCAAGAAAATATGGTGTCCTCAGACAGCTAGCCCTGAAGTTTCTACCACACTGGGCCTTCTCAGATCTAGTCTCCAGATCTGTCCCTTCCCTGATCAAAGCAAGGAACTCAAATACCTATAAAGTAAAATTTCAGAGAAAGACCAACATAAAAGGAAACATGATTATATAAGTTAAAGGTTCTTGTGCTCAAAACATTTGCCTCAAATTTTCTTCCATCATAATTCTTCTTTAAAAGCTAATTCCCTATAATAGAAGTAATAACTCATTATTCATACCTGATATGATTCAGGTTAAGGATCTTTTTGTTAATGACTACTTTAGATATGGTATTAGAAGGAAATAAATGAATTAATGGGTGTAGAAAAATAGAAAGGAGACACCCTAGCTCCCAAGCAAACCAACCTCTTTAGAGTGTATGCCATGGCCTTGTATTATCGGGGCGCTCTAGAGAGCTAAAGGGCATTATCTGAAATGCCATACACAAGGAAAATTTGTACAGAAGTTACCTGGAGAAAAACAGGAATGGAAAGTCTACTTAATTGAGATATTCTAAAATAAACAAACTTTGGAGTCAGTTTGCATAGCATAGTTACTTATTATGTGATCTTTGCAAATTAATTAACCTCTCTTCCACTCTGTTTTATTATCTATAAAATAAATATAAGAGTCTCTAATTCCCATTGTCATGGAATGCCATGTTAAACACATAGCATAAAAATCACTTCGTTTTCTTTTTAGTTAAGACAAATCCTTTTAGGGATGTATAATTCTATAATAATAATAATGAAATGGCAGTACAGTTCAGGAGATTGGTCAAGATTTTTTTCTGCCATTGTTTAGAGAGTAAAGTACTCTGAGGGTCCCATATGACATCACAAGACATGTGTTGCAGCCTAAACATGTACTGAGACCTCACTGTGATTTTCTATAAAATGTATCCAGATTGAGCTGGAAGTTGTTCATTAACATGCCTGTACTTTGAAACAATTGTATTATGGTCAAGGGGAAAAAATAGATCAAATTTGCCCAGAAATTACCAGGAAATCATTTTTTCATTGGTCATATTAATCAAATAACTCCTAAGAATGTACTACAATGTGGTAGAAAAAACTCTAGATTGGCACCTCTGAGTTGGAATAATGGCTGATTCCTGATTAACCAATTCCATTTATTTATTTATTTATTTATTTATTTATTTATTTATTTATTTATTGAGACAATCACTAATTCCCTATAAGGCTCACTTTTCTAATAGGCAAAAGGTGAACATCAGAACCCTTTTTGGGTTTTTTGAATCTCAAATAACAAAGGTATATTAAAATGCTTTGAGAAGTAAAACATGATGAAATGCCAAAGGGAAGAGCTAATTTCCATAGTCTATTGATTCATTATTCTCCTCAATAATTTTAGCTATAAAAATAAATTTCATATAAAGTATTATACCAATATGATACAGAAATGAAGGCAATACATCTCTTGTGTTGTATCTGATCCATGGATCATGAGGGCCCTGTGCTGTTTGTTGCAGTGAGTCCACCACCAAAGGTTACTAGGGGTTCTGAAACCCAGTTCCAAAGTATGGGTATGTGGTTTCCTTCACATCTTCCAAGCAGTCTCAGACACCAGCTGGGTGTCACAATTAAACTCAGTTCTGACACTATACAGACACAGCATCAGATTCCATAGGTTAAGGGTTCAGTCCCACAAGACTGACTCCCATACTCAGTTCAGCTGATAGCCTCAAGTCTAGGCTGTTACATGTGCTTGCAACTGACTGGTGAAATCAAATATGTTGGAGATAACAGCTCCTACATTTTACTTTAACACAAATGCAAACAATTTTCTTTTATACTGCAACAATTTCCCTGCTGAGTTGACAACGTATCTATCTTTTCTGGAGAAAGCACAATTGTTTCACTTAAAAAAAATTAATGATATTTGGAAGTTGATGTGTATGTATTATTTTCCCCTCCTGGCTCTGTTTTCTAAGATAATTCCAAGGCATTTCTTTTACTAGAATAGGGTATGCTTTCATTTGTTTGTTTGTTTGAAAGAGATCTATTTAGTTATGTTCTGTTTTGTTCTGAGGATCTGTAATTGAAAGAAATATCTGAGAAGCACAATTGGAACAGTAGACTTTTTTCATCTTCCTTTGATACTAGACAGACTCACACTGCAAAATTCATTCTTGAAGTATAGTATAAAATGTGATAAAAATGCACCTCTCACATCACTGATTTTTACAGAAAATATTATCATAGATATAATATATTATGCTCTGAAGGTTTCATATGGCATCACAAGAAATGTTTTGTAGCCTAAACAAGTATTGAGACCTCACTGTGATTTCCTATAAAACATATTCAGATTGAGCTGAAAGTTATCCATTAACATACTTGCATTATGAAACAGAATTTTTTTCCTGCATAACACACACAAAAAAATTCCACTTGACATCCTCCTAAGGTATATGCTAAGGACATTTTTAAAAAACAGAAAATAGTCATTTAATATAACACAACATGTTCTCATCAACGTATTTTCCTAAATTATCTTCCTTGTGTTACTCTGTACTTTTTGATTTATTCATCTGCCATACAATTTACTCTGTTAAATTCTAAATATCCTATGTATTTAAAGACTTTCTTTTTTCCATTTTTTGGATGCTAATTTCTTTTATTCTAATATCCTTCTAAATTTCTCATTTCAAATTATGTTACATCTGTATGGAAAAAGTATTGTGTTCCAACCATGAGCTCCTTCGATCATCTTGATTTTTAAAAACTCAATCCCTTTTCTATAAAGCTAAAATATTAGGAATATTTGTTCTTCACCTTGTCATGTAAATAATATTCTGTGCCTCTAAAGACTTAAGCAATTCTACAAACTACATTCTTAGTAGGAGCTTCTATTTCTTTGGTTTTGTTAGGTATTGAGCCACACTGATGTTTTCTAGGAATCTCTTTGCCTTTATAAAAAATGGTAACTATACCCAGTGATGTGAAAGCCTTCTTTCCTTAAGCTGAGGTTACCTGGCCTGGGTAACCACAGATGTAGATGTTTCATTGAGTTCAACTTGTTTCCCGTCAATGTAGGATTTATAAATGTGCACATTAAATTGTCTTCTCCATTTTTCTGAAACAGTCAGCAAAAGTTATCCTCAGCCTGGGAAACTAGAAGCATCCGTGTGGTCCTAAGGGATGGGCTTCTTCCAAAGATACTTATCTGAAGCAAAGAATATAGTTGGAGCATCCCTGCAGTATGATCATTATGTTTATTCTCGTGCTTTTTCCTCCTTCTTTGCAGCACACCAGAACTGAATGAGGGAAACTAGATTTTAACAATTTCACAAAAGATAAAATTTCAGGAGCAAGAGATAAAGGTGGACCTTCCTTTGGTCAAACAGGTAACTTCACATCGATTTTTTTTTTAGCATAAGCTTTACTATGTTGCTGTGCTAGATAGTTTTCTTTTTTTCACTCTTTTCTGTTTTTCCACAAAGTGCATAACAATGATCACAGCTGCAGTTAAATGGAGATTGATTTGTACGAGATCTAAAGCTTACTTCTTTAAGGGAGAGGTAGGAAATATAGGAATTTAACCATAAATTTGATCCTAAGGCAGGCCAAGGTTGTCCGTAAAAATAATAAGAAAAAAAAATGTAAGTGAAACCAGGAAAGAACTATAACCCACAAATTTCTGAATTATATGTGTTTCCAAAAGCAAGGTAGAATCTGGCAAGAAGTAATGATGAGAAGCTGCTATTGGAGTGACAGGGAAGAAAAGAAATTGTAGACTTCTCCCAACCACAGCAGTTCTCAAAAACCATCACCAACTTTGCGCTGCATTGGAGGAGGGAGTGAAAGGGGAAGGAACAGAAGTGCTGGCATGGGGAGGAGTCCATGGCCACAGGAGGCATTTCTAAAATCTGTCAGTACATTTGGACACATTCATAAAATGGGTAGAGGGTATTGTGCCCCTTAATATTCTGGCCCGAGAAGAAACTCAACAGACCTCATGGATGGTAGAAGATGGCCTTCAGAAGCAGAAGACATTCATAGAGGCAGACAGATGAAGTGAAGTCTCCATACTTATATTTAATAAACACAAGGAAGAACTTGGATCTGAAGAGCTTGGAAAGTTGGTCAGGCTCTCCTCCACAGCGACCTGGAAAATTCCACTCACTCAGATAGAGACGTCATGAACACGATGTTCTTTCTTATTTTCTTGGAGTCCTAGTCCTCCTGTGCTGTGTCCCTACCTTAGTGCTTCTACCTTATGAGACATAATTTACTCATGCAGTGTGAAATGATAATTGCTGGTTAAATTGCTAGTATATTTTTTCCTACTTAGGAGTCTGTACACCTGGTAGAAAGTCCCAAAGGATCAATTTGGCTCTTGCTAGCTTTCTGTTCCCTTGTTCCTTGGTAGAATCAGTGTTTACTCTAATTACTCAAGTTAGCGTTCCCACATAACTCAGTTGGCTTAGCACGCACCTGATTCTTCAAGTGGGTGATTCTTTTTGCCAGTTACAGTCTTTGGCAGAGTCTCCCTTAGCACTTCACTGGGTCAGTAGATAGAGTCTTCTCGTCTCCTATGGAATGCCCAGTTTTTTCAAAGCCCAGACTCTGAGGTGGTCCCAGTTCTATTTCATTGCCTCATAATAGTTGAAGGTCACAGTGTCTGTCCCTATTGAACAGTAAAACCTCATTCTTCTAAAGATTTAAATGCATATCTCTGTCTTTAAAAACCATCACAGTTTCAGCCCTGACAATGCTCAGGACTTTAATTTTCTCTTTATTTCCAAAAAATAACACCTCCCCCAACACGCACATTTATTTCATCTCAGTAATCTCAACTCTGTTTAAGTAATGGCATTTTATATACATTTTTTATGGGAGTGTAATTCAGTTTTGCTTGGTCAACAGATTATGTTCAAATAAATTATTTAAAGAGTTGGAAACACTAAGTTATGGAAACTCTAGAAAGTGATAACTTTTTCAGAGCAGATTTGGTGAGGAGAAGGAACAGGATTTTATTTTAGAACTTCCTGTAAACATTTTGTAAGTTTATTTACATAAGGTGACTATGTTTCATAGCAAGCTGTACTGGATACTGTCTGTTTACATCTGCAGATCCAGTTTCCACTCTTCCTACCTTGATGCACAGATAGTGACTCACTCAGATCGCACCAAGTGTTTCCATTTCTTCTGGCTTATGGTTGGTCTCACTCAACTGGGGAACAGAGGGACACTTGTAGAAAGAAGAGAGCAGGAGGAGAGTGAGTTTGGCATATTTTCCCAATCCTCCTCCAGAGTGGGTTGCATGAGATGGTTGTGCTCCTGATAACCAATGCCAGGAGGTCTGTTCCAAGACCTCACTGTATTGTCATCTTAATGTTGCTGGCCCTCAAAGAACTTGATTCCTTGTTTGGTTCTCCAAATCCTGCTCCCTACTTTGAAAATAGTTCCTTTATCAAATGCACCCACCTGAAAGTAAGTGTGTCCTCTTTTTCCTGATAAGACTATAACTGGTTCAATAGTTGTTTCCAGAGTAGCCTCAGGAGGTAGAGACTTACATATTTCTAAGATTGAGGTTCTAGGATTTGGTTGCTCATATACTTGAGGATAAATTACTTTTTGCTGGGATCAAACTGAAATCTGAGCGTGTTGTGACAACACAATTATTTAAATCATTACCACTGTGACAAAGGAATTAGCACTTGGAAGAACAAAGTGCCTAGACTCGGGTAGTAATCATCATAGATATTTAATTAAGAACACAGATAGGACCCGGCCAGTGTGGCTTACTGGTTGAGCATCATGCGCCAAGAGGTCACTGATTCAATTCCCAGTCAGGGCACATGCCCAGGTTGTGTGCCTGATCCCCTGTGGGGGGCATGGAGGAGGCGGCCAGTCAATATTCTCTCTTATTGATGTTTCTATCTCTTTCTCCCTCTCCCTTCCTCTCTCTCTCTGTAATCAATAAATAAAAAATAAATAAAAAAGAACAGATAGGATGACCTGGAGAATGACATCATCAAAAGGGCAGAATAAGTATGTTTACTCTCTTTCCACCAAAGAATACCAATTTTGACAATCATGCATAGATGAGAAAACTATTTTGGAAGTCCAAGTGTTCAGCAGAGATGTTCTAGCGCACCATTGGAACAAACAAATAAACAAAATCCAAGACCGGATAAATTAAAGAGGGTGAGAGGAAGAATTTGAATTTACTCACCTTGCTCCTTTTCCAGGGCAACACATTTCAGTGCCAAGTGAGCACTTCTCTGACATGATTTCTCTAATGAAGGAAAATGGAGTGTGTGAGCGAGTCCTTGGCTTTCCACCAGATGTGCAGGATGCTGAGAAAGAGGGCTATTTCTCTTTCGCCCCATCCATACCTCTGAGTCTTGAGCTGCATGTTGCAGGTTGGTGGTGGGGGGTGGTGAGTGACTGAGAAAACAGCAGCCAGAGCTCAAAACATACCAAAGTGATGTGGATCCTGCTAATCATATCTCAGATACTAGCGGAGCCTTGTACATGAGGATACCTCGCTCCTAAACTGTGCATCCCCCTAGACTTCCCAACCCCACCATTCCCAATAAGAGTGAAGATGAGCTTTCACAGAAGGCTGGTAAGCATATGCAGAAAGCCAACCCACGTCTGCAGGCACGAGAGAAGCCACAAACTTGGGCACTCAGGATCACCCTAGGGAAAGCAAAAGAGAGGCTGTAAAACCAGGCCTGGTTTTTCAGGACTCAGAGAAGGCACATAACCTTGAGAAATCTGTCAAAAGAAGGAATAGAGGAGGCTGAAAACTTTGAACTTCCAAGTACTCCTTGCCAACAGAGGTCATTATCCACCTATGTTCCCCCAATGAGAGAACAAAACTTCCTATAAAAACGTTTCAATGACTGAGATTAAGACCTTGATTATTCTCAGAACACCCATCATACCTCATTGTCATTAGGCCCACAAAGAGATTTAGATCTCTAAGTAGCCACCCCACTCCCTATCCACCCCCACCAGAGTGCGCGCGTGCACACAAGCGCGCGCACACACACACACACACACACACAGGACTTGTATAAAGGATCTCACACTTTGTATTAGGACTAGCTCATTAACGTATTTAGACAACTTTACCAAGGGGAATTACCAAGTGCTTGGGGATGATCACCACTTTCTGCTGGACTGGTTAATTAAGCCTGGACCTGAAGGTGGTCCAGTGTGAATGAAATGAAATTCTGAAGTTCCTTTCACAGGTTTCATGGAAGGAGTCTGAAAACTCAGGGATTTTGGAATGAGGGAAAGAATATATTGTGTGGGGATTCTCAGTCAGTTTCCATTCCTAAGCCAAGTAACAGAACTAGAGCCCCATGTTGATAAGGATCCAGACCCCTTGTGGGATCACAGGGAACTGCACTCATATACCAGGATGACTGTGCACTGGAAATAGCCAGATAATCTGTAGGTCATCGGTAGAGTAGCCATACAATGAAGTTGCCCTGGGAGAGTACTGATGTATGCCTATTGTCATAACATCTTGTCCATTTAATATCTCCTTCACTGTATATAGTACCCTGGTTTATGTGATAAATTATATGGTTATTCTAGCTATTGGATATCATTTCTGAACTGACACTCATTACTCCAGATTTAAAATGTCATTGTTAAGATTATGGAGTTATGAGAACAAATGGAATCTTGGCTTGAGTCTATGTCTAACATATGGAACATGCCCATTCTATAGTTATTGCTCCAGCCCCCAAATGTATGGGGGAAATGGATACTATTAGTAGCTGGAAGAATGCCTACATTAACATCCTAACTCATAGAGTAGGGGCTATTATGGTAGGAAGAACCTCCTACCAATGTGAAACATCCTAAAATTGACCTCACCTGCTCATCAAGATATGAAACCCTAATAGTACACAGTGTTGGGGGAATTTCCAAGATTGATGCCACCGTATAATAATTGGGAGTGTCAGTGACTGTGATTTATGGAACATTGCTATTTATCATGTTTGTTTGTCCAGTGAATAACTCATATGGGTATTTGGGGCATGATCATAAACCAACTTTGTCAAGTGGTATTTCCCATTGCAGTTGTGATTCTGTGTGTGGTGTTTTGATTGAAATAATTCAACACCAATAATGACAGCTGGTAAGCAGTTACTTTGTTGCATAATCTTCTCATCCTCACTATTAGCAAAGCTTAGCAGAAGCTGTTAACTTTCTGATGACAGGAATAACAATATTTTTATTATTGTCTTGCCTCAAAACTTTGTCAAATTTCTTGTGTCATAATTTAATATGAAAAGGATTTGATAGTCTTGTTTTCCTACAGGACATCATGCTGACCCATTACATAGATAACATACTAACTATATCTCTTGGGAGGTCCATAACTGCTTACTACATAACACCAAAGATCACACAACTCGCACCACCCATCATTGTTCATATAATATCTGGTCCACTGAGCCATAAAAATGAACATTTCTAGGAGGATATCATTGTAAAATGAAAATGTATTTACAAGCATGGATTCAAACAGATCCAGAGAGCACAATAAACTTCACAGGTGGACCAGATTGTCACAGTCCCTGCACCTACCACCTTTATGGTTCTCAACATACCTCTTGCTTCATGGGGAGTTTCCTTTGACTTGTTAAGATATCTGCAGCTGTGCTGTGCACTTGGATCTACACTGTATGCAGGCACCAACCAAAAGATGGTATTCATAGGAGTGGTCCTGAATGCAGTGTTGGAGGAAAAGCCTAGAAGTATGAATACATTTGGCCAGTACATGGTGTTCCATTTCTTGTGAAATCAGAGGTGACTTTATGTATTTATCTACACTGACACATGAATGGTGATTAATAGAATAGAAGCCTAGCCAGGAAAATAGAAAGAAAATGGGAAGATGGCGGTGGGCAGGACCTAAGAGAGGATGAGTTTGTGAGAGAGTGAGCGAGTGTGTGAGAGAGTGTGAGTGGACGTGAAGGTGGATGACCAAACTCCTACAATGCAGAGATGCGGAGCAGAGGGTTCCTGTGCAGTAGACGGGGAGCAGCCAGCTACCCAGGTAAGTGGCTCTTCAGGGAGCTTCTCCCTGCACCATGAGGACATCCCACCATTTTGGAAGATCCCGGGTCTTCTCTGGGAGGAGGCAGTGGGAGTAACTAGGGCCCAGCAACTTGAGTCCATCAGCACACCTGGCATCATCGGACCAGTGGACACTCTGTGTCAACACCGACTGGTGCACAGTAGTGGAGGTCCCAAGGTGCTGGTCCCAGAAGCCAGACAGCCCACAGCCCAGCACCATCCCCCATAGTAACAGCCCAATCAGAGTTGAGATATACCCCCAGCAACAGAGGCTGCGGAGCAGATATCCATCCCCAGGCAACAGAAGCACAGACCAGCAGCTGAGACCCATCCCCAAAAACTATAGCAAAAGCTGAGCCATAGTTGAGCCCCATGGGGCAGCAGCACTCCCCACCTGCCAGCTGTGGGACCTGGGGCTCCACAGAGGCCTGTGCAGACCAGTAGCTTACAAGAGCAGTGGGGAGCCAGAGCCCTAGAGAGACTGGTGTGATTTAGCTGAGCACCCATAGGACTTGCAGGGTGTGGGGGCACCAGAGAGGCCAGTGTGACCCAGCAGAGACTGTGCTATCTAGTTACCCACGAAACCTGTGGTGTGCTGAAGCACCAGAGAGCCCTGTGTGACACAGCAGCCCATAACATAGGCATAAAGCCCAGTCCCCAAAGGGACTGTGCTATCCAGTTACCCACGGGACCTGCAGGGTGCTGGGGTACCACAAAGGCCTGTGTGACCCAGCTTCACACAAGATAGGCATAGAGGATGTGAAAATGGAGGCGGAGTAAGGAGAAAATGAACACATGGGACTACATCAAACTCAAAAGCTTCTGCACAGCAAAAGAGACAATCATCAAAATGAAAAGGCAAACCAATGTATGAGAGAACATCATTGCCAATGATATATAAGATAAGGGGTTAATTTCCAATATATATCGAGTGCTCATACAACTCACCAACAGGAAGACAAAGACCCAAATAAAAAATGGGAAGAGGAGCTGAATAGACACCTCTCCAAACAGAACATACAAATGGCTAAGAGACATATGAAGAAATGCTCAACATCACAAATCATCAGAGAGATGCAAATTAAAACAACAATGAGGTATCACCTCACACCTGTCAGAATGGGCACCATCAACAAATCATCAAAAACAAGTGTTGACGAGGGTGTGGAGAAAAGGGGACTTGAGTACACTGCTGGTGGGAATGCAGACTGGTGCAGCCACTATGGAAAACAATATGGTGTTACCTCAAAAAATTAAAAATTGAACTTCCATTTGACCCAGTGATCCCGCTTCTAGGAATATACCCTAAGAAGCCTGAAACACCAATCAGAAAGAATATATGTACCCCCATATTCATAGCAGCACTATTTACAATAGCTAAGATCTGGAAACAGCCCAAGTGTCCATCAGTAGACGAATAGATCAAAAAGCAGTGGTACATATACACAATAGAGTACTACACAGCTGTAAGAAAGAAAGATCTCTTATCCTTTGAGACGACATGGAAGGACCTGGAAAGTATTATCCTAAGTGAAAGAAGCCAAGCAGAAAAAGACAAATACCACATGAGCTCACTTATATACGGAATATAATAAACATAACAGTCTGAGGAATACGGTAGACCCAGAAACATGGAAGTAGGGCACAGACTGACATCCCTCAGAAGGGGGGTGGGGGGGATAAACCACAGAACTTATATGCATGTATGAATAACCAATAGACATGGACAACAAAGCCAGGGACGGGGGAGAGGGGGGATGGAGAGGAGGGTGTCAATGGGGTAAAAAAGGAGAGATGTCTCCTTTTTATTTTTAAAATTAAAAATTAAAAAAAAAAAAGAATTACAATTAAACTAAAAACAAATCCTCGAAAAAAAGCAATAGAAAAGCAGCAGGACAGGACCATATAACCAGGGACAATGGTAGGATCTGCAGAGGTGTGAGAGGGTGGTGGGCTGGGAAGCCACAGACAGCAGCAGCCTTAGCTGTGAGCAGCACCCTTAGGGAATAAAGACCAAGCCCACTCCACAGCCCAGAGAGCTAGGACAGAGCAGTAAAATAGCCACAGCCACTCACCTGGGGGCTCCGGCAGAGGGAGGGGAGACTGGGCTGGAACTCTGTGGGGACACCCCGGATTTAGAGGGCACTCAGTTTTTGCTGAGATGCAGCAATAAAGGATGGTGGCCAGTGTGCTCCTTCCCTGAGCTGTGGGGGGAAAAAGCAACTCACCCCCCTCGGAGATTCAGCCTTTCCCAGGTGAGGCAAAGAAATGCAAATTGAGGCTCATTAACAACCAGCATCTATCCCACCCTCTGGAAATCCTCTTATGTAGAACACTAGGGCTACATTCCAAGGCACTGAGTAACTGAGACTACTAGCCACCAGGGAAAAGCTAGAGGATAACTGAACCTTTCCTGGGCTTGCAAATCTACCCAGGAAAGTAAGACTTGACAGTAGTGTTTATTGTGCACCCACCCAGGTTCATCCAAACCCAGTAGAGGGAGCCAGTAGAGGGAAAATTTGGCAGGCTCCAAAAACCACTTAGATAGTCAAATTGGTGAAATAAAGAAACAAATCCCAAATAAAAGACCAAGAAGATAAGATCGATGAAATGCAGTTAACCAAATTATCAGAGGTAGAGTGAAAAGCCAAAACCTTGAGGAAGCTCAACAGCATGAGTGAGGACATCAGCATCATGAGTAAAGCTATAAAAACACTGAAAACCAACCAAGAGGAAATGAAGAATGACATAGCAGAAATTAAGAACACATTGGAAGGACTAAACAGCAGAGTAGAGGAAGCTGAGGACCAGATAAGTGAATTAGAAGAAAGGGTAGAAAAAATCAACCAAAAAGAAAACAACAATTAAAAACAGGAAGACAGCACAAGAGAACTGTGGGACAACTGGAAACCTAATAACATCTCATCATAGGAGTCCCCGAAGAGGAAGAAAACGGGCAAGGGTTAGAGAATATATTTGAAGAAATAATGATAGAAAACTTCCCTAATTTGGTGAAGGAAGGAGGCATTCAATTTCAAGAAGCACAGAGAGCCCCAAGTAAGAAGAACCCAAACAGGCCCACACCAAGACACATAGTAATTAAAATGCCAAAAATTAACGACAAAGAGAGAATCCTAAAGGCAGCAAGAGAAAAGCAACAGGTTACCTACAAAGGAAACCCCATAAGGCTCTCAGCTGACTTCTCAACAGAAACACTACAGGCCAGAAGGGAATGGCATGAGGTAATCAAGGTCATGAAAAACAAGAATCTGAATCCAAAACTACTCTATCCCAGCAAGGCTATCATTCAAAATAGAAGGTCAAATAAAGAGCTTCCCAGACACAAAAAGGCTAAGGGAATATATTAACACCAAACCAGCAGTGCAAGATATGCTAAAAGGACTGCTGTAATTAGTAGAAGAAATAGGAAGAAAAATAGAACCACACTAAACAAAAATGGCAATAAATAAGTACATATCAATTATCACCTTAAATGTGAATGGTTTGAATGTTCCGATAAAAAGACATAGAGTAGCTGACTGGATTAGAAAGCATGACTCACATATATGTTGTTTACAAGAGACCCACCACACAACAAAAGACTCACATGGGTTGAAAGTGAAGGGATGGAAAAAATTTTTCAAGCAAACAGAAATTAAAAAAAAAAAAAAAAGCTGGGGTAACAATACTCATTTCAAAATGAAGGCCATAACTAGAGACATAGAAGGCTACTACATAATATTGAAAGGATCTATCCAACAGGAAGATATAACCTTGGTAAACATATATGCACCCAATTTAGGAGCACCAACATATATGAAAAAATTTTTGGAGGACTTCAAAGGAGAAATCAACAGCAATACAGTCATAGCAGGGGACTTCAATACCCTGCTATCACTGGATAGATCTTGACAATAAATTAATAATAAAACACAGACTCTAAATGAAGCACTAGATCAAATGGATTTCATAGATATCTGCAGAGAGTTACACCACAAAACTGCAGAATTGACATTCTTCTCAAGTGCACATGAAACATTCTCAAAGATAGACCACATGTTAGGGCACAAACTAAGTCTCTACAAGTTCAAGAAGATTGAAATTGTATCAAGCATCTTTTCAGACAACAATGGCATGAAACTAGAAATCAATTGCAACAAGAACATGCAAAGACATTTGAACACATGGAAGATAATAGCATGTTATTGAACAATGAATGGGTTACCATGGAGATCAACAAAGAAATGAAAATCTTTCTGAAAACCAATGAAAATGAACACACAACAATATAAAATCTATGGGATGCAGTGAGAGCAGTTCTGAAAGGGTAGTTCATAGTACTATAGGCCTACCTCAAGAAGCAAGAAAATTTTCTAACAGACTATCTAACCCCACAACTTAAATAACTAGAAGGCAAACAAAAAGAAAACCTCTAAGCAAGTAGAAGAAAGGAAATAGTAATGATCAGAGCAGAAATAAATGACATGGAGACCAAAAAAACAATTCAAAGGATCAATGAAACAAAGAGCTGGTTCTTTGAAAAGATAAACAAGATTGATGGACCATTAGCTAAACTCACCCAGAAACAGAGACCCCAAATACACAAAATCAGACATAAAAGAGGAGAAATAATAACTGACACCACAGAAATAAAAAGGATTGTGAAGAGATATTATGAACAATTATACGGCAACAAATTCGACAATCTAAGTGAAATGGACAAATTTCTAGAAACACATAGTCTCCCAAAACTGAACCGGAAAAAGATAGAAAACTTGAACAGACCAATAACAGCAACAGAAATTGAAGATGTAATCAACACTCTCCCAGCAAACAAAAGCCCAGGCCCAGACCGCTTCACGGGAAAATTTTACCAAATATTCAAAGAAGAACTAACACCCATTCTCCTCAAACTATTTCAAAAAATTCCAGAAGAAGGAAGACTTCCAAACTCATTTTATGAGTCCAGCTTAATTCTGATTCCAAAACCAGAAAAAGAAACTACAAGGAAAGAAAACTACAGACCAATATTCCTGATGAACATAGATGCCAAAATCCTGAACAAAATACTAGCAAATCGAATTCTGTAATACATCAAAAAAATTATTCACCATGACCAAGTGGGAATGCAAGGCTGGTATAGTATTCTCAAATCAATAAATATGATACACCACATAAACAAAATAAAAGATAAATATCATATGATCATATCAATAGATGCTAAAAAAGCATTCAACAAAATTCAGCACCCATTTCTGATAAAAACACTCAGCAATGTGGGAATACAGGGATCATATCTTGACATAATAAAACCCATATATGAAAGACCTACAGCCAACATCAAACTCAATGGGCAAAAATTAAAAGCATTTCCCTTAAGAACAGGAACAAGGCAAGGATGCCCACTTTCTCCACTCTTATTTAACATAGTACTGGAAGTCTTGGCCACAGCAATCAGACAGGAAGAAAAAAATAAAAGGAATCCAAATTGGAAAGCAGGAAGTGAAACTGTCATTATTCACAGATGACATGATACTATACGTAGAAAACCCCAAAGACTCCATCAAAAATTTACTAGACTTAATAAATGAATTTGGCAAAGTAACAGGATACAAAATTAACATCAAAAAATTCATGGCATTCTTATACACCTATGATGAAGTCACTGAAAGAGAAACTAAAAAAACAATCCCATTTACCATCATGGTAAAAAAAATTAAGACACCTAGGAATAAACTTAACCAAAGAAATAAAGGACCTATTCACAGAAAACTACAGGCCATTGAATAAAGAGATAGAGGAAGATATAAAAAAGTGGAAGCACATACCCTGTTCATGGACTGGAAGAATTAATATCATTATAATGTCCATATTACCCAAAGCAATCTATAGATTCAATGCAATCCCCATCAAAATACCAATGACATACTTCACAGAACTAGAACAAATACTTCAAAAGTTCATATGGAACCACAAAAAAACCCAAATAGCCACAGCAATCTTTATAAAGAAGAACAAAGTTGGAGGAATCACATTACCAGATTTCAGATTATACTACAAAGCCACTGTAATGAAAACAGCCTGGTACTGGCACAAGAACAGGCATGTAGATCAATGGAACAGAACAGAGAACCCAGAAATGGACCCAAGGCAATATGCTCAATTAATATTTGACAAAGGTGGCAAGAGTATACAGTGGAGTAAAGACAGCCTCTTTAATAAATGGTGTTGGGAAAAATGGACAGCTACATGGAAAAAAAATGAAACTAGACTATCAACTTATACCATTCACCAGAATAAACTCAAAATCATAAAAGACTTAAATGTGACTCGTGAATCCATAAAAATCCTAGAAGAATATGTAGGCAACAAAATTTTGGACATCATACGGAGCAGAATTTTCACTGATACATCACCTAAGGCAACAGAAACAAAGGAGAAAATGAACACATGGGACTACATCAAACTCAAAAGCTTCTGCACAGCAAAAGATATAATCATCAAAATGGAAAAGCAACCCACTGTATGGGAGAGCGTAATTGCCAATGATATATCAGATAAGGGGTTAATTTCCAATATATATCGAGTGCTCATACAACTCAATAAATGGAAGACAAACAACCAATTAAAAAATGGGCAGAGGAACTAAATAGACACTTCTCCAAACAGGACATACAAATGGCTAAGAGACATATGAAGAAATGCTCAACATCACTAATCATCAGAGAGATGCAAGTTACAAGAACAATGAGGTATCACCTCACACCTGTCAGAATGGCCACCATCAACAAATCAAACAGGTGCTGGTAAGGGTGTGGAGAAAAGGGAACTCTAGTACTCTGCTGGTGGGAATGCAGACTGGTGCAGCCACTATGGTGTTACCTCAAAAAATTAAAAATTGAACTCCCATTTGACCCAGTGATCCCGCTTCTAGGAATATACCCTAAGAAGCCTGAAACACCAATCAGAAAGAATATATGTACCCCCATGTTCATAGCAGCACTATTTACAATAGCTAAGATCTGGAAACAGCCCCAGTGTCCATCAGTAGACGAATTGATAAAAAAGCTGTGGAACATATACACAATGGAGTATTATGCAGCTGTAAGAAAGAAAGATCTCTTATCCTTTGAGACGACATGGAAGGACCTGGAAAGTATTATCCTAATTGAAATAAGCCAAGCAGAAAAAGACAAATACCACATGATCTTACTTATTTATAGAATATAATGAGCATAACAGTCTGAGAAATAGGATAGTCCCAGAAATATGGAAGTAGGGTACAGACTGACAATCCTCAGAAGAGGGGGATGGTGGGTGAGGGAAGAGATAAACCACAGAACTTATATGCATGTACGCATAACCAATGGACATGGACAACAAAGCTGGAGACAGGGCAGCGAGGGAGGGGGAGAGGGGAATCAGTGGGGGAAAAAGGAGAAACATCAGTACCAAAAATAATTTAATTAATAAAAATATATTAATTTAAAAAAGAAAGAAAGAAATTTAAACACGCTAACAAGTTGTCTGTGAGAGAAGTGTGTTGCTGAACCTCTGGAAATAGGACCAGAGTTCATCTACTTTGAGAAAACTGTCAATGTAGTATGGTCAACAGAATGATCCATTACAGGCCAGTCTCTTCTCTGGATATTTCACTGCTTGCTCAGTGAGCCCAAATGTGACGTGCCCATTGTGGTAAGAATAAAACTTTACAAGCCAAAAGACAACACCAACGATATTATGTGTTTGGATTTACAAGGCAATAGAATTCTTAAGGGCCATATTGTAAGCTTCCCCACCCCAGGAGAACAAAGACCAGGAGGACTTGTCAGACAGGAAATTCGACACGAGGAATCAAACCATATGAGGAACTGCCAAAGAGGCACCCAATCGCACATCCACATTCCTGTAGACCCAACCCCCTGCCCAAACCCACCAACCAAGTCCCCAAAACCCACTGACTACAAAAGCTTCCCGCCACTGGACACATATAGGGAGGAAACTCCAGCTCCTAGGGGTTGCCATCCCATGGCTCAGTGATGTGCAGCCCTTCCCTTTGGATATCCCCATCCCCCACTCCCTTTTTCTTAAATAAATCCAATTTGTCTTTATTCCTATCTGGGATTGCATTATGCACCCACCTACATAATATGAGAGGAAATAAATGTCCACAAAAATTTTATTGACAACATTCTAAATGTAGTAGTAATATTTGAGTACCATTTTTAGGTGATATAGTTCTATTAATGTGAAGAATAAAATTATTTTTGGAGAAATAGAATTAGAGGTCAGAGTTAGTGTTCTCTGTACTAATGGTATTGGAAATGTTCATCTGTTAGTGTTGATCTGTAATGAGATTTTACATAATTTACCTTCAAAAGGTTTTATTTTTTTTATTTAAATATTTACTGCCAAATACTGATATTGTTCTATGAGCATATAACTTTAATTATGCATATTCATCAATTCAATGGCATTTACAGAATTCTGTTAGATTTCTACCTGATGGTAGTGCTTTAGCATGTCCTCCCACTGCATATCAATCAGTTCCAATTGAAGGTAAAGTGAATGTCCCCAATTGCACATTTAAGTGGATTGTGGAATATGGAAATTATCTTTGCACTTTCATTACAGTAATAAAAAATGCTACTGGAACTGTAGTTTGAGCTTGGAAAATATATTCTATGCAAATCTGTGTGGATATAGAGATCTCACTTCTTGTTTTAACTTTTAACAACACTAGAAATATATCAAAAAGCTTGACATTACTTATGATTTAAATGTCTGTTGTTGAAATATCTTTACTTCGGTATGCTTCACATATAAGCACTGTTTTACCTTGCAATTTTAGGTTGAATTCATTGAGAAGCATGGTCAAGTATGTAGCAAATGCTAATATTCAGTCATTTAGTGTTCAGTATAGTGGTTGAGGGCAGTTCTTGTTCAGATAAATTTCAGTCTTCACCCTGAGCTCAAAAATTCACAGTAAAATGTGGTCACTGGAAAGCTTTTAAATTCCTGGTATAGGGGGTAAAATAAGTCAGGATACTCAACAATGGACAAAAATTCATGGAACTGACAATGGTTAAGTCCACGAGAGTGACTGAATTTTCCTGCTAACAGTGCTGTTTGGTAATACATGACAGATTCAAATATTTTCTGCCAAGTATCTACTGATGAATACCACAGTCAATAACCACAAGCTTTAAACACCTTACGTTTTCACAAGCTATGTTAATTTGTCCAACTAAGCTCTTTCTGCTCCACACATGTTTTTACCAACATCATTTGTGATACTTCTTAGAAGATTTCACTTCAGGTTTCACCAAATGAGTGGATTTTCAACTTTGAAAATATTTTGCCTCTAGTTGTCTCACGCCGACTATTCACAGAGGCTAAGTCTTCAGCTACTTCAAACTCAGCATTGACTCCTTTAATGAGCAATGACAACTGGGTAGTATCAGTAACATCTCTCAATTCATCAAAAGCCAAGAAAAACCACTCAAAATGGTTGCCGTGTTTGTTTGTTGTTTGTTTTTATCAACAATTGATATTGCTCCCAATGTTTCAACTTACTGAGCAATAGTTCTTACAGAAAGGTTAGCAATCTTAAACAAGTTTTTTGCTATTATTTGTTTGTTTGCCTTTTGGAAAACCTGGACACATTTCTTCACCTGCTGCAATAAAACATGAATTAACTCACTCTCCACAGGCAAACAGCTTTCCTTGTTTGGCTAACAAATTAGCCATTTGGGAATTTGCTTTCAGAGTTGCAGAAAGGATCAGCTTAGTCCTTGGTAGCAACCGCATCATAGGCAGGCCTTTCCCTCTGACCTCATTTTTAATTTTTATTTTTAGGTAGGAATTCTGCTGTGATGAGATATTCTGTAACAGTTTTACCCTCTGTTAGCACCTGAGTGCTTGGGGAATCTTTCATTGTCAGTATGATTTAAGCCTTCAAGCTAAAGGATCTAAGTTCTGAAGGTTTTGACTGTTGGGTTGCCTCAGAAACAGCTATAGAAATAGGGAATGCAGAGGCTGAGTCTTAGCTATATTTTTATCCCTTTTTTTCTCCTGCTACTCTACATAAAGAACACTGGTGGTAGGTAACATGTTTGTTTTAAGTAGTAGTGTGATTAAATGTACATTGGCCCTCTCGCTTCCTGTTAAAGAGTGTTGGCAGAGGAGAGAAGGCAGGAGATAATGAGTCTGGGAATTTATTCTCTTTCTTCCCTCTCCCAAAGGCTGCATATCGAATTTAGGAACTCTCTCCATACAATTGGCCCCTTTAAGTCATGTTAACCCTCCTTGTGCTTGCTCCTTCAAGCCCTCCCTGCTGTGACTAACCCCAGAGCATAGTATTCTGCTTTGTGGTTTCCCAAAATGCAGCCCAAATCTTTATAAATAATTTATTTGGTGAACTCTGTTAAACAACCAAATGTTTCAGTTATTTTTTTTTTCCATGAAAAAACAAACACACACACCCCAAATATTACGGTGTGGGGCAAAAGTAGATTTTACAGTTGTTCATACAGAACATAATACAATAAATAATAATACAAGGATAGACTCTGTGTTTTGCACACTCACAATTATAAACCAACTTTTGCCCCAACCTAAGTAGCTGAAAATATGTTTTTATTGTTCATGATTCTGTCATTCAAGAATGTGGGCAGGAATCCATATTGAGGACTCATCACTTCACAGTATTGATGTGGTGATTGAATCGAGGCTAAAGGACATGAGGAGGTCTCGCTCACATGTCTGAGGCCTCAGCAGGAATGGCTCAAAGAGCTTAAAGGAATTTGGTCAGGATGTTTGAGAATATTCATGATTAAAAACTCCTAGCAGACAAGGAGTTGAAAAAAAGTGTCTTAACCTAATAAAGGATAAGTACCAAAACACCTACAAACAACATCATATTTAATAGTGAAATTGGAAGCTTTTATTCTAAGAAGGTTCACAAATGGAAAAACAAGGAATAAAACAGTTTCTATTCTCATACAGCATCATTGTCTATATAGACTATATCAAAGAATCTACAAAAACCTGCTATGAATAAGTGACTTTAGCAAAGTCACAGAACATAAGAACAATGAAATAAATTTAATGTATTTCTATGTACTAGCAATGAACATTCAGGAATTAAAAATTGTAGAATTAGAATCACCAGTCGAGATGGCAGAGTACGTAATAAACACATTTTTTGCCCTGTCCTACAACCATATCAAAACTACAACTAAATTACAAACAACCATCATTAAGAGCTGCCTGAAATCTAGCTGAACAGAGGTCTTTTTATTTTTTTAATTAATTAATTTTTGTTACAGATGTTTCTCCTTTTTCCCCCCACTGATTCCCTCCTCCCCCTCCCTCCCTGCCATGTCCCCAGCTTTGTTGTCCATGTTCATTGTTCATGCATACATGCATATAAGTTCTGTGGTTTATGTCTCTCCCACCACCCCCTGTTCTGGGGATTTGAACAGAGGTCTTATAACAAAGAATATACAGAAGAAGTCATGTCAAGACTGGGAGGAGGGGTGGAGACATGGAATGGGCAAGTCCCATACCCACTTGTGGCAGTTAAAAATTGGGAGGGCCCAGCCGGTTTGGCTCAGTGGTTGAGTGTCGACCCATGCACCAAGAGGTCACTGGTTCAATTCCCAGTCAGGGCACATGCCCATGTTGTGGGCCTGATCCCCACTGGAGGGCATGCAGGAGGAGGCCCATCGATATTCTCTCTCATTGATGTTTCTATCTTTCTCTCCCTCGCCCCTCCTCTCTTTCTCAAAATTAATAAAGAAAAATAAATGAAAATTGGGAGGGATATCTGAGCTGGATGGTGCCCCCTGAGGAGTGAGGGGTCTCGGTCCCACAACAGGCTCCCCAGCCAAGAGTTCCAGTGCCAGGAAGAGAAGTCTCCATATCTTCTGATGACATTGAAAACCAGAGAAAAACCAGTGCTTTGAATGACATTTTATTGAATCTGTATATAAGTTTGAAGAAAGTTATTGTCTTAAATTTTATGTCTTTAAATACATGAAAACTTTCTGTGTGTATGTGTGTGTAAACACTATACAGATATTTTTTAACACTTACTATGCAGAGGGCAATTATAAGTGTTTTGGCAGAAATGGACAATAAATTTTATGTAAAAAGACAATTTTGAAGAAACATACTAGCAATTATAAGATAAAGCAAAATAAATAGAATAGTTAAAACACTTTTGAAAAAGAACTGAAGTTGCATTACATACATTACTTGGTTGTAAGACTTACATTATTGCTAATCATGTTTCATATTGAGATGCAGTCAGTGGTTTTATGTTGACAGTTGTGGAAGTACAATTAATAACACATAAAATTGATTATACATGTGATATTGACTAAGTGATAGACATATAAATCGATGGGATAGAATGAGACACATGCATATAGCCAATTGGCTTTCATCTGAAGTGCCAAAGCAATTCAGTAAAGAAAATACACTCTTTCAACAAATGGTGATGGAATCATTAGATATACATATGCAAAAAATAAATCTCTATGCATACCTTTCACCTTACTCAAAAATTTATTCAAAAGTGTCATGGGTAGCCTTTCCCACTGTATGGGAGAGCATAATTGCCAATAATATATAAGATAAGGGGTTAATTTCCAATACATATAGAGTGCTCATACAACTCCACAAAAGGAAGACAAAGAATCCAATTAAAAAATGAGCAGAGGAACTAAATAGACACCTCTCCAAACAGGACATACAAATGAAGAAACATATGAAGAAATGCTCATCATCACTAATCATCAGAGAGATGCAAATTAAAACAACAGTGAGGTATCACCTCACACCTGTCAGAATGGCCGCCATCAACAAATCATCAAACAATAAGTGTTGGCGAGGGTGTGGAGAAAAGGGGACTCTAATACACTGCTGGTGGGAATGCAGACTGGTGCAGCCACTATGGAAAACAATATGACGTTACCTCAAAAAATTAAAAATTGAACTTCCATTTGACCCAGTGATCCCACTTCTAGGAATATACACTAAGAAGCCTAAAACACCAATCAGAAAGAATATATGTACCCCCATGTTTGTAGCAGCACTATTTACAATAGCTAAGATCTGGAAACAGCCCAAGTATCCATCAGTAGACGAATGGATAAAAAAGCAGTGGTACATATACACAATGGAGTACTATGCAGCTGTAAGAAAGAAAGACCTCTTATCCTTTGAGACTACATGGAGGGACCTAGAAAGTATCATCCTAAGTGAAACAAGCCAAACAGAGAAAGACAAGTTTCATATGATCTCACTTATTTGTGGAATATAATGAACATAACAGTCTGAGGAAGGGGGTAGTCCCAGAGACGTGGAAGTGGCATACAGACTGACAATCCCTTAAATAGGGGGGCGGTGGGGAAGAGATAAACCACAGAACTTATATGCTTGTATGCATGAACAGTGAACATGGACAACAAACTGGGGAAAGGGCAGGGAGGGAGAGGGAGGGGAGAATCAGTGGGGGAAAAAGGAGAAACATATGTAACAAAAATTAATTAATAAAAAAGTGTCATGGTGTGGAATGTAAATTCTAAAGCTAAAACTTATAGAAAAAGTCTTAGTTATAAAGTCTTTGTGAGGTTGGGTGAGGCAAAGTCACCAAAAGTGCGATTGATAAAGTAAAATTAATTAATACATTGGGCTTCTTCCAAATTAAAACCTATTTTTTTTTTGTGAAAGAGTATTGATAAATGCTTTCAAAGAGTTCTGTTATAATAAGATGGACTATTTCATCAAGATTGGCCATGTTCTACAGACAACACCCGCCAAGTGGACTTGGTTTTAGTCACCTGACTCTTCTCTTCATGTTAAAGGGACTCTGACAGCTCTCCATCTCACTGAGCCACCACCTTCACCGGCTGGAGAAAGAAGGAAAGAAAACTAGGAGAGAGGAGGAAGGCAGTAGTGGGGAAGGGAAAGGGGAGGAAGGGATAGGAGGACAAATACAGATTTCCTAAGAGTAGTTGACTTTTCGCTTCAGGAGAGCCAGGCTAGGTGCCTGGTCTAAACAGTGTACATAGAAGAAGAAAACACCTGCCTCCTGAAGCTTCTCTTTCAAAATCTGGTGCCAACGTGGGTGATCATTAAAAATATATTATTTTGTTTCAAGTCTTCTTACTTATTCTTAAAGGACTACTGTTCCTGGGAGTGGCAACAATTTAACTTTTCAAGCATTATCATGGTATCGAATAGTCTCTCATAAACAAATAGTTTAATGGGATTAATGGACATTTAGGAGTTGGGTAAAGGTCAGCCTAACAAAGAAAATAAAATGCTTCTGTAAATGATTAGTTGGTCTGTTTACTTTATTATTTAGTTTAGGCTGTCAGTGTCCATCCTACAATCTAAATTCAAGGAAGAGACTAATTTGCATGAATGTATGGAGATTGTCTACAGGTAATTTGATAGTTCTCAACCAAACACCTCCAAATTAGTGTGAAAGAAGGAAAGTTTAGGTAAAAATTTTCTGAAATGTTCTAGACATTGTCAGAAAAGAATATGAGTATTTATTTCTAATTTTCCTCTCGTTAAATAATGAAATGCATATTAGATTATATATACTTAATCACTGCTAAAGTTGTTGGATACAGTTTGCTGGTAGAGATATACAGGAGGCTATGAGGGAAATCTTGCAAAATAGCCATGATCATTAGATAAGTAAGTTTCTAAGCATTTCCTAAGTAAAAACTGTTAGACCTGTTGTATATCTCTTTGGAAATGGATCATATTACATGCACATTGAATGCTGTTTAAATGCTATGTTCATTTACTATGCATGCCTTAGCAATCTGAGTTTAAAAAGCTGCACTGTTTCCAAAATAACTATGAATATACTAGTTAAGAAAGAGATAAAAATGTTTTGTGGTATTTGGAGCATTACTTATTTATACTATCAATGCACAATTAATGCTAACTGTTGAAAGATGTCTTCAATGGTACACACTTTAAAAATAAGGTATAGCATAGAAAGCACACTGTATATTTTGTCATTGGTTATCAAGGACACTCCTAAGAGGGTCTTAAAAAACTTGAGTATAGCCCTGGCTGGTTTGATTCAGTAATTAGAGCATCAGCCCGCAGTCCCGAGAGACCCAGGTTTAGTTCCCGCTAAGAGCACATACCTTGATTGCAGTTTGTCCCTGGCCGTGGTTGGGGTTGTGTGGGTGGCAACCAGTCAATATGTCTCTCTCACATCGACGTTTCTTTCTCTCTCTTTCTCCCTCTCTCCCTCCCGATCTATCTGAAGATAAAAGCAAAAATGTCCTCTGTGAGAATAAAAAAATAAGATAAAAAATTTGAGTATAGTTTTAAGTTCCTGATCTAAAATGTCAAACCCAATTCTATGTGAATGAGTGTGTCTCCTACTTCAACTGAGACACTTATCCTGCTGCTATCAAATCTCATCTGTACCTTTCTCCAGTTATTTCCAAGGCAAACTGTTTGTTGTGTTCTCAAAAGCACAACTTCTCTCTTGTCCCCATCTTCACTAACCTACTATCTTCTCAGTGTTAGGCAATATTTCTATGATACTTGTTCAAACATTCCTATTGCATTACTCCTGAACACACTTACTATGCTTTAGCTAAACTAAACTTCTTTGAACCTTTGAGCACACCAAAAGAGTCTGCATTTCAAAACTTCATGCATATTTTTCTTCTCAACCTAGGTGTTCTTTTACCTACTTTTTTTTTTTATCAAATTGCTTTCTTCTTATAATAATTCATATTCATCTTAAATAACACTTGCTTAGAAAAGACTTCCTCTAATAATGCATCCTAAGGTAATATCATACTTTAATTTTTCTGACACTCAGTTTATTTTTGAAAAAACTTTTATCAGAATTTATAATATTAGCCTGTCTTTCTACCTGACTAGAATATAAGGTCTATGAGGGCAGTGCTCATGTAAACTTATTCAATATAACCCGATACATAGAAGGTCCTTAATAAATAATTCATGAATAATGAAATGAGAATAGATTCATGCCCACAAACAAATGTAAAATAAAAACTCAGTCAGCAGCAGTAGACCTATGTATTATTCAGGATTTTATGGATTTCAGGAAAATCATTCAATCCTGTACCTCAGTTCAGAAATTATTTCTAATTTTAAAAATACCCAAATTGATTTCTTATGTAAGATTCCTGAAATCAAATATTCCCAGCCTCACAATGGTTTTGATACCATTGCAATTACTTAGTTATTAAAAATAGGAAAGGAGCAAAGGGAAGGCCAGACATTATAGGCATGTCATTTGGGCAGCTTCACCAGGAAGCTGCAATTTCACACTCCCCAAGGAACAACAGCTTATCTTCTGCAAAACACTGAAGGAAGGGATCCAACAAAGGAAAATAAACACATGCTCAGTAATTTGGAATAACACAGTGAAGGTACTTGCTGTCAATCATACCTGAAAACAGAGATGATTGGCCAAAATGGGTGTGGCCACTGCTCTCTTGTAGCACTTGGCTCTTGGCTCATGGGGCTCTTTGCTCCTGCTTGTGTTTCCTGCATAGTCATGTGGCCCTGCAAACCCCACATGCAATGGACTAATGGACTACAGCAGGGAAACACAAACTAAGCGAGTCTGATGCTGGATGAAACAGAGACTCTGGACATTGGCTCTGATTACTACAGTATACTACACTATACTTCTTCTCTGACTAAACTAAGGTAAATGAGACTTGGAAATCCAGGGGTGTAATTCCATGGAAATATAGCTTTCTACCATGCCTCATCCTCTTGTGGGGCCGCTGGAAATGCTTATTCTAATGGTACCCCAAGAATCCCACTCCCAGCGGTAACCAGGGAAGATGAGTCCCTCTCCTAATCTGTAACAGTTTCAGAAACTAAAAAAATATACATAAAATATAAATTTGACTGTGTATTTTATTGATTTAATCACTCATCAAAAGAATGCAGGTATCAGAAAGGTTTCATCCCAAATATCAAAGGAGAAGAAAACCATAGAACAGGTTGACTCTTCAAGTCATACACTAAGTGGGACCACCATTCTGTCTGCTGCAGAGACAACACAAAGTGTTTAAATCCTTCCAAGACTTTACATGAAAAGAAAACATAGAGGGGATAAGTGGTGATAAAAAAATAAATTTAAAAAAGCTAATTACAATATAGTTTTTATATATAGAAACTACTTCTAATACATATTCTTCTTACTACCTTTGAGTCTTGGTGGTTTGCTCATCTCTTCCCAATAAAAAGATTACTCAAAACTCAGGTTAAAGGAAATACTATTAAAAAGATTTTGGAATTCTGTAGTATAAATCTGGTTCAGTTATTTTTTATCTGTGGAGGTCCCTTATGCCTTTGAATTAGAGTGTGTTTTTCTAAATGATAAAATTATAATGGTACATATTGTTTTGTCATGTTTACAACCATTGGGGAAATAACATAATTCAGAAAGTTATACCTGGAGATTATAGGCTTCTATTTTATAGGATTCTTTTTATATTTCTTAAAAAATATTTATGATGCCAAGGCCACTGAATAAGTTGACCTGGACTTCTAAACACATTTTTTTTGCCACATTTTCTGTGATATTCTATGCAACTGACCGTTCTCCATTAAATAAAACAAAATTGGAAAAACTTCAGAGCAGATAAAAACAAAAGAAGCTATTAACTGCTACTGCAAAAAACAATAGAGAAGTAAGAATTAATGTGTATGATGGAGGGGGAAAGGATGGAAGAGAATATCAAATAAATATTTTTTCACATTTAAGTTTGTGAAATTTACTTGTGATTTTTATTTTTCTCTACATTTGTAGATGTAGCACCTGGCATGAAAAAAAATTTAAAAAAGCTATACTAATAACCATAAATGGAGGAGAGAGTTAATTTTAATGACATCCCATAGATAGATTTATTGTGACAGAATTTACTACATTATTTTAGTTGAATAAAAGAATTCAGAATTTGATAACAAATCTTCTAAATAGTGCTTATCTAAAAGTTTCTACATTTTAAAAACTCATCTACACATAGAGATTTTTGTGTCACCGATGTAATAAAGTTATATAACCTAGAAGTTTTCCACTTCTGAATTTAAAACATCTACTAGTTTTGTACATCTTTTATATTTAATTCTACTTTTTTAGTCTTTATTAGGCAGCTCTTGTTTCTATGTGGAAAATATCCGATATGCATAGTCAGTATTAATTAAGAACTTACAATGGACCATTTTTGTTCTAAATGATAGATCTTATAAACATACCACACACACACAGAAGTGCGTGCGCATGCACATCTATATGTCGATAGATCATTTAAATGTATATGTTTGTGTGTGTAGATATACAATGTATATATCATGCCACTTAGGTGTATGTGTGTATACAGAGATGGCAAAATAGATTTATAGTTGTTTGTATGGAAAATAATATAATAATTCATAATACAAGCATAAAACCTATTTCTGCCCTACCCTGTATTGTAACAGATGTCATATATATGTATATGGAAATGTGTGTTTGGCTTCTCCTCTTTCTTTTAATATTCCTAATGCCCAGGACATGGGTAGATGTCCAAGAATGTTTGTGAAGGGCGGGAGAAGTGATGGGGCAGAGATAGAACAACACAGGGGATTTGAGAAATGTGAATTTAGATCATGTCACTATGACTATGAATTTTAAGTCACCATGAAAGATTTTACAACCAAATATAAATCATTACCTTCTGCTGCCTTTCAACAGTACAAGAAATTTAAATTAACAATCTGCCTGTTACTAATATAGTTGTTCAAAATGAGGGTTTATTCAATGATGCATTTAAAAGAAGCCAAATTAAAAGTATCTTTGAAACCCTAGGTTTGTGGCAACAAAAATAGCAAGAAATAAAAAGTAGTTAGGGGTACTAAAGACATTCAAAGTTTTTTTTCAAAAGTCTTAAAATTTATTTTGAGTTATTTTTCTTTAAAAGTTGATGCCTAACTAGAAACTCTTAGTTGGATGAAGACATAACTCCTGAAAAGCCTCTTTTGGGAAATAATCTATGGAATAGTTTAGACATAAATCTCTGGTATATAAAATATATGCAAAGTATCAGCCTAAAATTTTGTCTTGCATATTTTTAAATACTCAATCATATTTTTAAATGATCAATATAGAATTTGAGTAAGCAGGTACATCCCCTAATGCACTGGGTCCATACTTCACTGCTCTTTTCTGTAACCAAATACTTTTTCCCCTTTGCCCATTTATCCACGTAGAACACATCTACCAGTTTGTGTCTTATTACCAATTTTACGTATTTCCTATTTTATGCATTTGTTTTGTCTTTCACTACAGAATTCAGAAAAGACTGAGCCAAGCAAAAAATTGTTAGTACAGTTGACATTTAAATGATACAGGGGTTTGGGGCACCAAGCCCTTAGCAAATAAAAATTTGCACTTTTTAAAATTTTATCTTTATTTTTGAAAGTATTACTGATGTCCCTCCTTTTTTCCCCCATTGACACCCTCCTCCCCTCTCCCACCCCCCACTCACTGCCTCCACTGCACTGTCATCTGTGTTCATTGGTTATACATATATGAGTGTTTTTTGGTTTATCTCTTTCTGCCCCCTACCCCCTTCCCTCTGAGGTTTGTCAGTCTGTTCCCTACTTCCATGTCTCTGGGTCTATTTCGGTCATCAGTTTAATTTATTCATGAGATTCCACAAATAAGTGAGATTATGTGATACTTGTCTTTCTCTGACTGGCTTATTTTACTTAGCATATACTCTCCAGGTCCCTACGTGTCATCTCAAAGGGTAAGAGATCTTTCTTTTTTAGAGCTGCATATACTCCATTGTTTCTATGTACCACAGTTTTTTTTTTGTTTTTTTTTTTATCCACTCATCTACTAAAGAATACTTGGGCTGATTCCAGATCTTAGCTATTGTAAATAGTGCTGCTATGAACATAGGGGTACATATATTCTTTCTGGTTGGTGTTTCAGGCTTCTTAGGATATATTTCTAGAAGTGGAATCACTGGGGCAAATGACAGTTGCACTTTTATTTTTTTGAGGCAACACCAGATTAATTTCCATAACTTCTGACTCCCCAAAAACTTAAGTATAGTTTTCCCTTTGTATCCATGAAATATTGGTTCCAGGACCCAAACAGATACCAAAATCTGAGGATGCTCCAGTTCCTTATATAAAATTCTGTGGTACAGAGCATATAGTCAGCCCTCTGCACCTGCTATCAAATCCACACATGTGAAACCTTGGAATACAGAGGACCGACTATATTTTATTGAAAAAAATATTTACATGTCAGTGGGCCTGCAAAGTTCAAACTCATGTTGTACAAGGGTCAACTGTACACAGATATTTATTAGTGATTGTTAACTTAATAAAATTATACATTTTTTGTTGGAGAATATGGAATTTCTTTTTTTTTTTTAAGAAATGATCAAGTTTTTGTTTTTCTTGAAAACAAATCTACATGCAGGTTTAGAAAGCAAGGCACTACAGTGTAGTATACTTTGAAGAGAAATATACTGCTATTCTTCAGGATAAGGAGATAACCTTTTGCATCAAAATTGGATCACAGTGGAAGAAGGCAGTTAAACCTAAGCTCCAAATGAGATGCAAGAAATAAACTTACATTTACCTTTTGATGTTTTATGGGAATAAAATGATTCATGTTTATCTTTAAGAACTGGGTTATATTTTTCAGAATTACTAACTCCTACCACAATGAAGAACAACTTTACCAAGTAGAAGTCTACCTTATATTATCCCAAGTCACTTTTTCCCAATTAAAAATACTCTCAAGATATAATCCTCCCAAATATGTTTGTACAACAAGCAATTATACCTTTTCTGTCTTTTAATTCCCACACTCAGTATTTTGGTTTATAAGAAAACAAGGATGTCTTAGCTAAGATTGAGACAAGAATCAGCACCTGGGGCTGCATTTCCAAATTATTTATATATAGTTAAAGTAGCTTTTCCTGAAAATAAACTTCAAACATCAAAGAAGGATAAGCAGCTGATATCTTCTATTAAATGGCCCCATTGCTCAAGAACGGAGACCCTTTGGATAAAATTCAGCCTTCGGATCATCTGACGGAGAGGTATGAACATTATACATTCATCTGTGGCCTCACACAACCAACATGGATATGGTGTACTCTTGATCATCTTGAAAATACACTGTATTTTTCCCCCCAAAATCTAAAAAAGACAGTGGCAAATCATTTTTGGGATAAATCTGACATTCCTAAAAAGAGCAAGAATTTATGTTGTTAGTCCAGGAAGAAATAAGGATGGGACTAAAGGAAAAAAGACTCTATTTTTTTCTAGTAGCTGCCACTCCACATTTTTTAATTATGGAAAATCTCAAGCCAGGAAATTGTATTATTTTAGTTGTGCAGAATAACAGTTGAGTAGATACGATTTCAGCTCACTCACCAGCTGCCACCATCACTAATATGCTGTCAGATACCTGTTTTGAATGAATAGACAGATTGCTAAAATGTTGTTTTTTTGGTTATCTATTAATTTAACTTTGAAAATGAATGTAAAATTCAGTAATAAAGAGTACTTTCTAAAAATTGAGAAGGAACATTCTCTGCTGACAAAAAAAAAAAAATTGACATGGTAATTAAACCTTCCTGTTAGATGGTACTGGTAACTTCTAAAGATAAAGAAAGGTTCATTTTTCTTTCTTTCTTTTTTTTTTTTTTGCCTCATAAATGTTTAGCATATACTGAATAGCTGTTTAATGCCTATTGAATTAAATGAGTACAAGTATAGTCTCATCATTTTTTAAAATATGTTTTTATTGATTTCAGAGAGAGAGAAAAAAAAAGAAACAATGATCAGTTGCCTCCTGCATACTCTCCACTGGGGATCGAAGAGCCTGCATGTGCTCTGACCCAGAATTGAACCCATGACCCTTCAGTGCCTGGGACGATCTTCGACCAACTGAGCCAAACCAGCCAGGGCTACTCACAGACTTTTGAATTGTTTAAGAGGGTTGAAAGGTATACTCATATGTAGGGATTTTGTTGGTCCCAAGTTATTGTTTTCACTTTTTGTTAATCCTCACATGAGGACATATTTAGAGGAAAGGGGAGAGAGAAGGAGAAAGAGAAAGAGAGAGAGAGAGAGAAGCATCGATGTGAGAAATATCAATTGGCTGCCTTGCAAATACACCCAGACCTGGAATTGAAACCACAGACTTTTGGTGCACAGGATAATGCTCCAACCAACTGGGCCACCCAGCCAGGGCTAGAAGGCAGAAGCTTTGATGCCCATCCTGGCTCTGATATATTTTGGGGCTGTGTGGCATTGTATGAACTGCTTAACATCCCGAGCTTTTTTCCTTCTCTTTAATTAATTAATTTATTTATCTATTTATTTATTTATTATCTTTAATGGTGAAAGTATTACAGATGCCCCCTCCTTTCCCCCTCATTAATCCCTCCTCCCTGCTCCCACCCTCCTCCTGCTTTCCCCAAACTATTGTCTGTGTCCACTGGCTATGCATATATGCATATAAGCTCTTTGGTGTATCTCTTCCTTCTCTTTTAAGTGGGTATAACAATAATGTTTATTTAAAATAAAATACAATAATGTATGGGAGACTACTTTGAAGACTACCAATGCAATATAATATTTTAAATGTCAATCACCCACTCTCAAGAGGCAGGCTGTGGCAAAAAAGAAAAAAAGAGAGAAAGAAAGAATTAATTGACATGGACAACACTGGTAATTGCTGGTGGCCCAAGTTCTTTAAGGACTTTTTGTCTCTATGTAGATTGATAAGCTCATGTCAATAGATACTCTTTTTTTTTTTTTTCCTTCACTTGCAGCTGTTGGGGATGCCTACCTATTTCTAATACCTCAAAGTACATTTTGCTTCATTTCTTCTTCATTGTTGCCTCCAAGATGTAGAATTGAGACTCACTAAGGCCTGAAATTCTCTGCTTTAACATTGGAAATCTCCATTATCAGGACAAATGCCAGCCCAGTGGGTAGTGAAGAAAGTTGTGTTTCAACTGACCTAAGCATATGTCTCCAGTATAAAATTAGAACACTGTTTTATAATAGTTCATATATAGGTTTATTTTCTTTCTTATTAGACTAAGAGTTTTGAAGGTAGAGTTCATGATTTATTTGGTCCCTAATCATCAGTATTTAGCAGAGTTCTGCTCAAAATAATTTGATGAATGAATGTCAGATGATCCCTCGTTGTTAACCTCCTCCCCAAGAACAGACCTGCCAGTCATTTTAACAGACTCTTTTCAAACACATGGCTGCTGTCCTGAATTCCATGTGTTCTATTGAAATTCAGGAGGAGCATTACAATTCCAGGAGCCCTGGCCAGTTGGTTGGAGCATTGCCCCATACATCAAAAGGTTGTAGGTTCAATTCCTTGTCAGGGCACATACCTCGGTTGTGATTACATCCCAGGGGCATGTATGAGAGGCATCCAATCCATATTTCTCTCTCACATTGCTATTTCGGTCTCTCTCTCTTTCTTCCTCTTTCTCTAAAATCAATAGAAACATATTCTCGGGTAAGAATTAAAAAAAAATTCAGAATAGTTTTTGTAAATTTTGGCCTACACCCTATCTAGATTCTCTGATATTTCAAAAAGTAAAATTAAATATTTATTATCAATAAGTGGTTCTTATTGGGTTCTTATAGTGGATCCTGGGAACCCACATTCCATATTATATTACATGTTATTCAGGTAGATGTTTCCCTTTAAGGTGTACTTAATACAAAAATCTTATTGAAATGTCCATTTTAGTTGATTCATTATTTTTTTTGAAAAAAGCTTTATTGAAATATAATGCACATACTATAACATTTATTCTGTAAAATAAAATAAAAAAGAAATGGTTTCAGTATATTCACAGAGATATGTAACCATGAGTATTATTTAATTTTAGGAAAATTTTCTTATACCAAAGAGAAACCTTATACCTATTAGTCCCAACTTCCTTCCTCTCGCAGGGGAAACTACTTAATGGTCTTCATGAATTGACCACTTTTGGCATTTAATATGTCAAATCATGAGATACGTGGCTTTTTGTGTCATGTTTTTTCATTTAACATAATATTTTCAAGGTTTATCCATGCTGTAGATGTTCAGTACTTCATTCCTTTCTAATGTCTAGTAATAGTCCATTCTTCCATTCATCAGGGGATTGATAGTTGAGTTGCTTTCTTTTCTTCTTCTTTTTAAATTATCTGTGGACATTTTTATTGATTAAGTTTTTTTAGAGAGAGGATGGGGGAGAGAGAAAAACAAAAACATTGATGTGAGAGAGAAACATTCATCATTTGCCTTCTGAAAGCACTCAGACAAGGGTGGGGATTAAACCTGCAACCTAGGCATGTTCCCTGACTGGGATCAAACTGGGAACCTTTCAATGTATGGAACTGAGCCACAACAACCAGGGCTTGCTCTCATGTTTTTTTTTTTTTTTGCCTATTGTGAATAATATTGCTATGAACATTCATGCAGAAGTTTCTGTGGGACATGTTTTCAATTCTCTTGGGTATATACTTATATACATGGAATTATTGGGTCGAGTGGTAATTCTGTGTTTAACATTTTGAGGGACTGATCAACTGTTTTCAAAGTGGTTGTAACATTTACAAACTCAACAACTGTAAGAAAGTGTCACATTCTCCATGTTCTTGCTAACTCATGCTATTTAGTTTTCTTTGGTTTGGTTTGGTTTTGTGATTTTTTAATTTTAGCCATGTTAATGGGTATGAAGTGGTATCTCATGGGGGAATCCAACTTATATTTCCCTAACGACTAATAAAATTAAACATTAGGGAAATATACTGGTCACTTGTATATCTCTTGGAAAAATATCTAGAGAAAAACTTTGTTTATTTTAATTGGGTTATTTTTAAAATGTTGAGTTGAAAACAATTGTTTTTGAAAACAAGTATTTCAGATACAAAACCCTTGTTATATGTACAAATTGCAAATATTTTCTCCCATTCTGTGTGTTGCTGTTCTACTTTTTTGAGGGTGTCATTTGAAGCAGAAACTGTTGCTTAATGCAAGGTCATAAAGATACTCTTGTTTTCTTCTAAGAATTTGATAGTTTTAGCTCTTATATTAAGGTCTATAAAACATTTAATTTAATTATTTATTATGATGTAACATACTGTTCAATTTATTTATATATTTGTGAATATTTTGTTATCTTAGAATCATTTTTTGAAAAGACTATTTTTTGTTTAATTTTTTTATAAAAACACTTTGATTACTGAACTCTAGCATGTTTAACTTTGAATCTAGCCAACAGCAAAACAGCATCTCTAAAAGGATGGACAATGGAGGTACAGAACTAATAAAAATTGTCTCTTAAACAAAGGACTAAAAAATCATGTGTACATCTGCACAAGTGTTTTTTTAAAAGAGCAAAATTGTATAGTGTGGCAGAAAAAGAAATTCCAAAGTGATTTCAGTCCATAAATAACAGCACTTGGCACTATGCTGACTTACAAACCCATTTCAGGATGCACCTGGGAGAAAAACATTTTCTTCCTCTCTAAAAGAAATCTCTCTTTCTCCTCTTTCCCGTTCAACTTTCACTGCTTATTCCTAGAAACACCCCAAAAAACAGTGTAAACAAGACCCAGTCCATTCTCTTGGCCTCTGCCAGTCTGAAGGTTCACATCAAGGATTGTTCCTTAAGAATTTTCACCTCTGCTACAACCAGAACATTGATCCCTAGTTTCTGGAATCTGCCAAAAACAAATTCCTACTTCCTTCAAGGAGGGGACTGAGGTCGTTTATCCTTTAAAAGGGGAAGTGGACCAGGCCGAGACTGGAACACCAGGATGTGCAAAGGGGACCTTTCTAAATAAGTCTACTGTTTCCCCATGTTGTGCAAAGGTCAACTGTATATCCTTCTCAGTTCTTTCACTTTTAATTACTTCATGTTTTGTATCTAATTTGTGTCTCTTTCAAATAGCAAATAATTGGGTTATTTAAAAAAACCATTTTATTATCTGTCTTTTGTTTGAATTATTTGGTTTGTTTACCTTTAATGTAATTAATGATAAAATCGAATTTAATGTTTGTTACTTTGCTATTTGTTTCTTCTATGTCTTATGTCTTTTATGTTCTATTCCTTCATAACAGCCCTTTTTAATTTTATTTATTATTATTATTTATTTTTTTTAGAGAGAGGAAGGACAAGAGATAGAAACATCAATGTGAGAGAGAAACATTGATTGGCTGCCTCCTGCACACTCCCCACTGGGGATGAAGCCCGAAACCCGAGCATGTGCCCTGACCTGGATCGAATTGGGACATCTCAGTCCATGGGACAATGTTCAATCCACTAAGCCACACTGGCCGGGCAGGCCCTTTTTATTTTAAATAGTTTTTTTTTTAGTGTATCATTTAAATCCTTTGTTGAATTCTTTACTATATTTTTGTGTTATTTTCTAAGTGGTGCCTTAGGAATTTCAATGAATATATTAACTTACAGCAATCTAGTTTGGTTTATTACCAACTTAATCCCAATTGTATACAAAAATGTTGTCCCCCTATAGCATCATATCTTTTTTTAAATATGTTTTTATTGATTTTTTTTTAGAGAGAGGAGAAGGAAGAGAGAGACAGAAACATCAATGTGAAAAGGAAACATCGACCAGCTGCCTCCTGTGAGCCCTCTCAGTCCATGGGATGACATTCAATCCACTGAGCTACACCGGCCGGGGTACAGAATCATTTCTTACCCATCTTGTTAGCTGTAATTCCTATGAAAATTACATATTTATACATTATAAGCAACAGTTTTCTAATTATTGCTTTATGCTAGTGTCTTACAAATCAAATAGAAGGAAAGATGCATTGCAGATAAAACAGTTTATATTTACCTACATATTTATATGTACTGATGTTCTTTATTTTTGTGTGTGTGTTTGTATTTACTGTCCAGTAAACTTTCATTTCAGCCTGATGCCCCCGTTCAGTATTTCTTATAGAGTAATTCTGTAAGTAAAAAAATTACTCAATTTTAATTTTGGAATGTTTAAGATTATTGTTTGATTTCTAAAGGATCATTGTGCATAAAATTTTTGATTTTCAGTCATTTTCAGCACTTGGAATATGTTATCCCATTACTTTCTGACATCTATGATTTCTGATGAGATGTCAACTGTTAATCATATTTAACATAACTTGTATAACACAAAACATTTTTCTCTCACTGCTTTCAAGAATTTGTCTATGACTTTTAGAATTTTGTCTATGATGTGCTTATGCATATGTCTCTTTGAGTTCATTCTACTTGAAGTTTTTTGGAAGTTTTAGGTAGAGTGATTAATGCTCTTGAGTATTATATTCTTAAATATTTTGTGTTCTCTTTCCTCTTTTATTAATAGTCCCCATTTGAATATGTTGGTACATTTTATTTTGCCTCACAGGTCTCTGAGAGCCAATTCATAATTTTTAAATTATTATTTTTTTTCTGTTACTTAGGATAATCTCAATTTACCCCTTTAAGTTCATTAATTATTTCTTCTGTCAACATAAATCTGCTATTGAGCCACTCTAGTAAATTTTCTATTTTAATATTATACTTCTGAATTGCAGCATTTTTATTTGTTTGGTTTTTCACAATTTGTTTTTCTTTTTTAGAAAGTTTTTTAAAAATGTTATTGCATTTATTGTGGTGACCATGGTTAATACAAGCATATAGGTTTCGGGTGTACAATTCTATCATCTATCATCTGTATTATATCATGTGTTCACCACCCGAAGTCAAGTCTCCTTCCATCATCATGTAACCCCCCTTTGCCATCTCCTACCTTTCCCCATCCCCTTTCTCTCTGGTAATCACCACACTGTTTGTTACCTCTCTATGACATCTTTTATTTTTTCTGAATTCCATCACCTTTTTCACCCAGATGCCCAACCACCCTTCCCTCTGACAGCTGTAAGTCTTTTCTCTGTATCTATAAGTCTGATTCTATTTTGTTTGTTAGTTTATTTTGTTCATTAGATTCCACATGTAAGTGAAATCATGGGGTACCTGTTTTTCTCTAACTGGCTTATTTCACTGAGCATAATACTCTCTAGGTCCATCCATGATGTAGCAAAATGTAAGATTTTCTTACTTTTAAGACCAAGTAGTATTCCATTGTATAAATATACCCAGAATTTTTTTTTTTTTATCTATTCATCTACTTATGGGCACTTGCGTGGCTTCCAAATCTTGGCTATTGTAAGTAATTCTGCCATAAACATAGGAGTGCATATATTCTTTTGAATTAGTGTTTTGGGATTCTTCAGATATATTTCAAGATTTGGAATCTTTGGGTCATATGGCAATTCCATTTTTAAATTTTGATGTAACCCCACACTGTTTTCCAGAGTGGCTGCACCAGTCTGTGTCCTCATCAACTGTTCCCCAGGGTTTCCTTTTCTCCGTGTCCTCACTAACACTTGTTGTTTGTTGATTTATTGGTGATAGCCACTCTGACAGGTATGAGGTGCTATCTAATTGTGGTTTTACTTTGCATTCTTCTGATAATTAGTGATGATGAGCATCTTTTCATGTGTCTATTTGCCATCTGTATGTCCTTTTTGGAGAAGTGTATATTCAGATCCTTTGTCCATGTACTAATTAGATTATTTGTTTGCTTGGTTTTGTTTGTTTTGTTTTTTGGGGGTGTTTTTGTGTGGGTTTTTTTTTTTTTGTTTGTTTGTTTTTTTTGGTATTGAGCTTTATAAGTTCTTTATAAATTTATAAATTTTGGGATATTAACCCTTCATCAGATGTATCATTGGTAAATATGTTCTCAGTCAGTGAGTTATCTTTTAACTTTGTTGATGATTTCCTTTGCTCTACAAAAACATTTTAGTTTGATGTAGTCCCATTTGTTTTCTTTTTTATTTTTCTTTTGTTTCCCTTGCCTGAGGAGATAAATCAGAAGAAGAAAAAATATTGCTATAAGAAATGTCCGAGATTTTACTGCCTAGGTTTTATTTTAGAATATTATGGTTTTGAATCTAACATTTAAATCTCTAATCCCTTTGAGTTTATTCTTGTAGATGGTGTAAGAAGGTGGTCTAATTTCACTTGTTTGTACATCTATAGTAAAAACAGATATCCCTGTCTTGTTCCTGATCTTTAGGGAAATGCTTTTAGATTTTGCCCATTGAGTAACATGGTAGCTGTTGGTTTGTGATTTATAGCCTTTAGCACATTGAAGTATGTTTTCCTCAATTCTCAATTTGCTTAGAGTTTTCATCATAAACAGGTGCTAAATTTTATCAAATGATTTTTATGCTTCTCCTGATATGATCATAGATTTTTAACTTTCATTTTGTTTATGTAGTTTATCACATTTATTGATTTGTAGATATTGTACCAACCTTGCATTTCTGGAACAAATCCCACATGATTATGGTGTATAATCTTTTCAATGTATTGTTGGATCTAGTTTACCAATATTTTGTTGAGGATTTTAGAATCTATGTTCATCAGGTATATTGGCCTACAATTTGTTTTTTCTATGTAGTGCCTTTATCTGGTTTTGGAATTAGAATAATACTGGCCTCATAAAATGAGCTTGGAAGTCTCTTTCTTACAATTCTATGTCTTTACTGATCTTCTCCATTTGGTAACAATCATTTTCCTGTTTCTCTAATTTTTTTAGCATAATTCCCTTAGTTATTTGGACACAATTATAATAGCTTGTTTTAAGTCTTTATCATGATGCTGTTAAGATAATCTGGTTACTACATAACAGGAAAGGAGTAAAGGGGAGTCTAGCAGTTTAACACTCTAGGTATGTTCCCCACTGAATGATGGGGGAAAGGACTGGACGGAGACAATTTAGATGCATGCCCAGTGAAGTCTGGGTGATGTGGGAAAGTACTTTATCTGTCAGTGCACAGAATAGGCATGGCCACTGCAAGTGTGCAAAACCTGAATATTTAATCCCCTAGTCAAAGAAAAGCTCTCTCTTGGCTCTCTCTCTCTTGCTACTGCACCAGCCTTCTGGCTTACATGGATGCCAGGCCCTGCATTCCCCATCACGGCCCACAGCCATGTGGCCTCCACACAATGTATTAATGGACTGACTCTAGGCTGATGCTTATCTGGACCGGGTTTCATCATGGAACTGACACTCTGAATGTTGGCCCTGTTTCTAGTTCTACTGAACCCACAGCTACCCTTTTTCCAGGACTGGATTAAGGGAACTGGGCCATTAGAACCCCAGGAATATAACTCCAAGCCAATAAAGACCATTCATTCTCCCATGAGAGTCTTAGAAAATTCATTTTCTGAAGATATTGCAAAACCACCCCCCTCCCACTAGCAGGTGGGAGATCTGGTCCGCTCATTCCTTCAGTACATAATGAATCCAAAGTCTTAGCTTCCTCTAGAATATTTTTTTTACTGATTGTTTTGTTTGTTTGTTTCCTGTATATGAGCCATAGGTTTTTGGTATGTCTTATATCTTTATTATTTTCATCAAAAACTGGAAATTTAACAATACAGTGTAGCAACTCCAGAAATAAGTTACTCTCTTTATCTTGGTTTTGTTGTTTTTGCTTGATTAGTGTTTTGGTGAACTAATTCTCCAAATTATGTGTTTTTGCCATGTGCAGCCACTGTTGTCTCTACTCTGTTAATTTGGTGGTTAGCTAATGATTAGACAGGAATTACCTTAAATGATACCCAGAAAGTCACTAAATCTTTGCAGAGGGGCACTGTGTATGTGCTGAAGATACATGTTCAATGCTTTGACTGTTTACAACTCTCCCTTTGACTTCACCTTCTCTAAGCATGAGGCTTCAAGGTAAGCCCCTAGAGAGACAGCAAGGCCTTCTCAGGTTTTTCCTGGGTACTGCCACTGCCCTTCATCTATATATGATCTTATGGTTGCCCAGGGAGATTTAGAGCTTTATAAAGCTCCCTGCTCCCCACTGAATATCTCATTTCCCAGTGTTTTGTTTTTAAGCTTTTTTGGTCAGGCTAATGTTTGCTCCAACTGTCATCAGCCCCTCAGGCAGTTGTGATGTTAAAATATTGTCACTGATTGTTTTTGATAAATGTCCTGAGATAGAACTGTTTTCACAGAAAATTTGAATCAGGTCAAATAAAGACAAACCCTGAAAATGGGGCTTTTTCAGGAAACTGTCAGTCAGGTCCAATAGTGACAAAGTTCTGGTGATTGGACTTTTTGGGGGACATCAAACCCACGTATACCCTTCAGTGGCTGCTAGGCTGCTGATTTTCACAGCTACCAGAGCTGTGAGGCTATTGTTTTTAAAGGCTATGACAGAATTTATGAGAAGGTAATGGGAATTGAGTAACCCAAATGACAAAAAGCATGTGCTCTTATGAGAATTATTTTTCTGGAATAATGTTCCTCATATTGTTGAAAGCATTTGATAAATTTCCAAAATTCTGAAAATATTAATGTTGATTTTTTTTCAATGTTATTGTTGCTTTTGTAGAGACTTTGAATTTTGGAGGCCCTTACTCTGCTTTTTTATAAGTAGTTTCAGTTAATATATTTTTACTGAGTTATTAAATTAGTTTGTAATTTCTGGGAAGGTTTTGCCCCTCTTTCGGGAGGAATTTAACTAAGCAACACTTTCCCCATAGATCCATTTAATTTACAACTTTGCATAATTAAAACCAAAAAATCCTTGGAAGCAGAAATACTTATAAATCACATCCAACCTATTAAAAATGTGGTTTTTTTCTTTCTTTTTTTGATATTAAATGGTAATCATTACTGGTTACAGGGTTAAACAATAAGGAAAAGGAAGGGAATAGGTTAGGAGCCCTGAAAACTAATTTCTGACTATCTCCTTTACCAGATGATTTAGCTTTGGGAAATAATTAAAAAGCAGAAAACAAACAAAAGCCCACAGCAAAAGCAATTTATTATAATTTGCTTTTCAAAGGGTATTAGGACAGTGTTTTAATATTTAAAATAAAGAGTTTTTCATCAAGGTTGTTTGAATCTTCCTCACTGTAAATTATTTTTCACTGAAATGGGCACCTGCATCTAAAAATGATATAACTGCAATTTCCCTTTAATAGAGTGTGCTGCAATGCCAAGTTTGCAGCTATTTCAGAGATTTTCTAGAGAATAGGAATCTAAAGAGACATGTTAATCTGCCAGCTTTCTGTGTCAGCACACTCTATGGGGACTGGTACAGGCATTTAACCGCTGAGCCAAACCGGCCAGGGCTGGTACAGGCATTTAAGATATTATTTAGTATTAGACATGATTTGGCATATTGGAGAATAGATAGTAGCCCTAGGTGCGTGTCCAGAATAGTATTTGGTTAAATGTAGATTTCCAGTTCTAACTTATGAAAACAAAAACAATCTACCCCTACACTTAGCCTAAACATTGAAAACTAAAACCACAACTGTTCGGTGTGAAATTCTACAACCCAAAAAGATGTATTGATGTCATTACCCCTAGTACCAAGTAACCACGAGATACCTGATATCTACATTAATGCTCCTTTCCTATTTAAATTAACAGTTAAAAACTTCATGAAACTGGTAAAAGTAGGGGCACAGAGTATGAATTTCAGGGAGATTAGTAGAATTTGATATTTATTATTTGATCTGATTGGTTGAGTAAATGCTGAGATAGTAGTAAACAATGGGTCTCTGGCAGCTGAGGGCATATAATAATGCTGGAATTAAGTCATTACCTGAGTTGATGTAGCCAGTGAAGATAAAGATGTAGGAACCAAAGATCTATGATGAAAACTATGCTGATTAAATTATTCTATATCTTGATTGTTACAATAGTCACAATAAAATCAAAATTACACACTTAACTTGTGGATTTTATTCTGAATAAAGTATACTTGATTAAAAACAAAATGAAGAGGAGGAATAGGAAGAGGAGGAGCAGAAGACGTTTGTTAAAAGATCCAATCTTTCAGGATAAATGGTCTAGGCCACTTAAGTGCACAAGTAACTGCAGCCTCATAGAAACCAGATGAAGGCAAGGATCTTAGGAGAGGGAATTCATATAAGACAATGTTTTCAGGGCCAGTTGCAGAAAAAAAATGTGCTATTTTACCCATGTTATGCTATGTACATGTTTATCTTGTTTAACTAATATTCTTCTGTTTCACTCTCTGTTTGCTTCTGTTAATATATATACGTATATTTTAGTTGTGCAAGGTGATTAAGTTCTAGAGATCTGCTGTAGAATTCTGTGCTTATAATTAATACTATATTTTATATTTAAAAATTGGTTAAGATGGTATAGCAAATGTTAGGTGTTCTTACTGCACTTAAAATGAGTAAACATTATATTGATGATTGTTGTAAAGAACTGTAAGGTGTCTGGCATCTCACCTTCCTTGCTAGCAAACAAGTTCGGCAGTATTTTCATGGATACTGATGGAAGACATGAAATTCCTGGGTCAGAGACAAAGGACTTTGTCACTCATAGTATAGCTAATAGTAAGCTTCATGTTTCCATCCTTTTTTCTTGTCCCTGACCCAAATCTCACAGGGTGATGCAGAGGCCCAGTGGATGCTGTACATGAAAGAGAGTTTGCATCAAACTGAGGATGCCCAAATTTGCAAACCCAAATATTTATTTAAAAGTCATTATTCATGCCCTGGACAGTTTAACTCAGCGGTTAGAGCATCGGCTCATGGACCAGAGAGACTCAGGTTCAGTTCCCGCTACGAGCACATACCTCGGTTGCAGTTTGTCCCCAGACCGATTTGGGGTCGTGTGGGTGGCAACCAGTTGATGTGTCTCTCTCATGTTGATGTTTCTCTCTCTCTCTTCCTCCCTCTCTCCCTCCCACTCTATCTGAAAGATGAATGAAAAAATGTCCTTGGGTGATGGAAAAAAAAAATAAAGTAAAATAAAAGTCACTATTCAAAAATATGTCCCACATTTGTTCCAGAGGGAGACATTATTTTTTATTATCCTGCTCAGAAAACAAATCTAATTGTACAACAGTGGGAAGATGTATTTATCTTTCAAAATTATCTGATATACAAACATCCATGGAAACAAAATTTGAAACAAAAACTGTCATGTTTCTACTCAAAAGGTGCAGAACTTAAGAGCAATTGATAATTGTTTCCCCAAAGTTGTTAATTTTATAGTTAATTTATAACAATTAAAGGAGCAGTGGGAGATTCCAAAATGGCGGCAGAGTGAGCGGAAGCTACACAGACCGTCTCTCAGAACCAAACTGGAATTACAACTATAACACAGACAAATCGACGGGAAAAACCAACAAAAAAGCAGCTTGTGAGGACCATATAACCAGGGACACTGACTCGGTCCTGGTAGGCTTGCAAAGGCGCGAGATGGAGGTTGGGAGCCCACAGTCGGCAGCTCAGCAGCGGCCTTAGCTGGGAGCAAAGCCCTCGGGTCACACTCCCAAGCGGCTCCACAGCGCAGCCGGGACAGAGGCTGAAACAGCCACAGACACTCACCTTGGGCTCCGGCAGAGGGAGGGCAGACTGGACTGGAGCTGTGTAGGGACCCTCAGGATTTGGTGGATGCTCAGAGTTTTCCTGAGTTGCTGCCACGCAGGACGGTGGACATACTGCTCCTTCCTAGAGCTCTGGGGAGAGGCAGCAGCCTCTCCCTTGGAGATCCAACTCCACCCTTTGGGCCATTGAAGTGCTAATTGAGGCTCATTAACAACCAGCATCTGCCCCACCCTCGGGAAATCCCATTATGCTGAGCACCTGAGGGAGATTTTTAATCAACTGACAACCCAAAACCCACCAAGTAACCTCAACTGCTAGCGTCCAGGCAAAAAACTAGAGTGTAACAGTACCTTTCCTGGGCTAGAAACTTTAACCAGGAAAGTAAGACTTGACAGCGGTGTTTAATGTGGGTCCTCCCTCGCTCATCTAAACCCAGGAGAGGGAGGCACAAACAGCAGAACACCAACACCCACAGGGAAAACTTGTCAGGCTCCAAAGGCCACTGTGATAGCCAAAATGGTGAAACACAGAAACAGAAGCCAAATGAAAGAGCAAGAGACCTCCACAGAAGATGAGATCAATGTGGAGCAGTTAGGCATGTTAACAGAGCTAGAATTCAGAGCCATGATCTTGAGAAAGCTCAACAGTATGAGTAAGGACATAGAGACGCTGAAAATAAGCCAATTTGAAATTAAAAACCATCAAGAAGAGATAAAAAATGACATATCAGAAATGAAAAACACATTGGAAGGTTTAAAAAGCAGAGTAGAGAAAGCTGAGGACCGGATCACTAATTAGAAGACAGGGTAGAAAAAATCAACCAATCAGAAAACCAAAAGGGAAAAAAACGATTAAAAAACAGGAAGACAGCTTAAGAGAACTGTGGGACAACTGGAAACGTAGTAATATTCGCATCATAGGAGTCCCCGAAGAAGAAGAAAATGAGCAAGGGATAGAGAATATATTCAAAAAATTAGTGACAGAAAACTTCCCTAATTTGGTGAAGGAAGAAGCCATTCAAGTTCAAGAAGCACAGAGAGCCCCAAGTAAGAAGAATCCAAACAGGCCCACACCAAGACACATAGTAATTAAAATGCCAAAAATTAAAGACAAAGAGAGAATCCTAAAAGCAGCAAGAGATAAGCAACAGGTTACCTACAAAGGGAACCCCATAAGGCTCTCAGCTGACTTCTCACAAGAAACACTACAGGCCGGAAGGGAATGGCATGAAATAATCAAGGTCATGAAAAACAAGGATCTGAATCCAAGACTACTCTACCCAGCAAGGCTATCATTCAAAATAGGTCAAATAAAGAGTTTCCCAGACAAAAAAAAAGGCTAAGGGAATACATTAGCACCAAACCAGGACTGCTGTAATTAGCAGGAGAAATGGGAAGAAAAATATAACCACACTAAACAAAAATGGCAATAAATAAGTACATATCAATAATCACCTTAAATGTAAATGGATTGAATGCTCCCATAAAAAGACACAGAGTAGCTGATTGGATAAGAAAGCATGATTCATCTATATGTTGTTTACAAGAGACCCATCTCACAACAAAAGACTCACATAGGTTGAAAGTGAAGGGATGGAAAAAAATTTTCCAAGCAAATGGAAAGCAAAAAAAAGCTGGGGTAGCAATACTCATATCTGATAAAATAGATTTCAAAATGAAGGCCATAACTAGAGACAAAGAAGGCCACTACATAATATTGAAAAGATCTATCCAATAGCAAGATATAACCTTGATAAACATATGTGCACCCAATATAGGAGCACCAAAATATATTAAAAATCTTCTGGAGGACTTCCAAGGAGAAATCGACAGCAATACAATCATAGCAGGGGACTTCAACACCCCATTGACACCACGGGATAGATCCTCTAGACAAAAAATTAGCAAGGAAACAGAGACTCTAAATGAAGCACTGGACCAAATGGATTTAATAGATATCTACAGAGAATTTTACACTGCAAAACTACAGAATACACATTCTTCTCAAGTGCACATGGGACATTCTCAAAGATAGACCACATGATAGGACACAAACTAAATCTCTACAAGTTCAAGAAGATTGAAATCATATCAAGCATCTTCTCAGATCACAATGGCATAAAACTAGAAATCAATTGCAACAAGAACATGCAAAGACATTTCAATACATGGAGGCTAAATAATATGTTATTAAACAATGAATGGGTTACCGAGGTGATCAAGGAAGAAATTAAAAACTTCCTGGAAACCAATGAAAATAAACACACAACACAAAATTTATGGGATGCAGTGAAAGCAGTTCTGAGAGGTAAGTTCATAGTACTACAGGCCTACCTCAAGAAACAAGAAAAATTTCTAATTGACTGTCTAACCTCACAACTTAAAGAATTAGAAAGCAAACAAAAAGAAAACCCCAGAGCACGTAGAAGAAAGGAAATAGTAAAGATCAGAGCAGAAATAAATGACATAGAGACCAAAAAAAAAAAAAACAATTCAAAGGATCAATGAAACAAAGAACTGGTTTTTCGTAAAGATAAACAAGATTGATGGACCCTTAGCTAGACTCACCAAGAAACAAAGAGAGAGAACCCAAATACACAAAATCAGAAATGAAAGAGGAGAAGGAACAACTGACACCACAGAAATACAAAAGATTGTTAACAGCTACTATGAACAACTATATGGCATCAAATTCGACAATCTAAGCGAAATGGACAAATTTCTAGAAACACATAGTCTCCCAAAACTGGACCGGGAAAAGATAGAAAACTTGAACAGACCAATAACAGCTAAGGAAATTGAAGGGGAATCAAGACTCTCCCAGCAAACAAAAGCCCAGGCCCAGATGGCTTCACAGGGAAGTTTTACCAAACATTCAAAAAAGAACTAACACCCATTTTCCACAAACTGTTTCAAAAAATTCAAGAAGAAGAAAGACTTCCAAACACATTCTATGAGGCCAGCATAATTCTAATTCCAAAACCAGAAAAAGACACTACAAAGAAAGAAAACTACAGGCCAATATCCCTGATGACATAGACCCTGAACAAAATACTAGCAAATCAGATCTAGCAATACATCAAAAAAATTATTCACCATGACCAAGTGGGATTCATTTCAGGGATGCAAGGCTGGCACAATATTCGCAAATCAATAAATGTGATACACCAAATAAACAAAATGAAGAATAAAAACCACATGATCATTTCAATAGATGTTGAAAAAGCATTTGACAAAATTCAGCATCCATTTCTGATAAAAACGCTCAGCAATGTGGGAATAGAGGGATCATATTTCGTCATAATAAAGGCCATATATGAATGACCTACAGCCAACATCATACTCAATGGGCAGAAACTAAAAACATTTCCATTAAGAACAGGAACAAGACAAGGATGCCCACTTTTGCCACTCTTATTTAACATAGTACTGGAGGTCTTAGCCACAGTGATCAGACATGAGGAAAAAATGAAAGGGATCAAAATTGGAAAGGAGGAAGTGAACTGTCATTATTTGCCGATGACATGATATTATACATAGAAAACCCTAAAGACTCCAACAAAAATCTCCTAGACTTAATAAATGAATTTGGCAAAGTAGCAGGATACAAAATTAATATCAAGAAATCAACAGCATTCTTATACACCAATGATGAACTCACAGAAAGAGAAAGTGAAAAACAAATCCCATTTACCATTGCGGCAAAAAAATTAAGATACCTAGGAATAAACTTAACCAAAGAAGTAAAGGACCTATTTGCAGAAAACTACAGGACATTGAAAAAAGAAATAGTGGAAGATATAAAAAAAGTGGAAGCACATACCCTGTTCATGGATTGGAAGAATTAACATCATCAAAATGTCCATACTACCCAAAGCAATCTATAGATTCAGTGCAATCCCCATCAAAATAACAGTGACATATTTCACAGAACTAGAACAAATACTTCAAAAGGTCATATGGAACCAAAAAAGTCCCCAAATAGCCACAGCAATTTTTAAAAAGAAGGACAATGTAGGTGGGATCACAATACCAGATATCAGGTTATACTCAAAGCGACTGTAACCAAAACAACCTGTTACTGGCACAAGAACAGGCAGATAGACCAGTGGAACAGAACTGAAAACCCAGAAATGGACCCAAGGCAATATGCTCAATTAATATTTGACAAAGGTGGCAAGAGCATACAATGGAGTAAAAACAGCCTCTTTAATAAATGGTGTTGGGAAAATTGGACAGCTACATGCAAAAAAATGAAACTAGACCATCAACTTACACCATACACAAAAATAAACTCAAAATAGATAAAAGACTAAAGTGTGACCTGTGAATCCATAAAAATTCTAGAAGAAAATGTAGGCAACAAAATTTAGGACATGGTACGGAGCAGAATTTTCACTGATACATCACCTAAGGCAACAGAAACAAAGGAAAAAATGAACACATGGGACTACATCAGACTAAAAAGCTTCTGCACAGCAAAAGAAACAATAATCAAAATGGAAAGGCAACCCACTGTATGGGAGACCATCATTGCCAATGATACATCAGATAAGGGGTTAATTTCCAATATATATTGAGTGCTCATACAACTCAACAAAAGAAAGACAAACAACCCAATTAAAAAATGGGCAGAGGAGCTGAATAGACCCCTCTCCAAACAGGACATACAAATAGCCAAGTGACATATGAAGAAATTCTCAACATCACTAATCATCAGAGAGATGCAAATTAAAACAACAATGAGGTATCACCTCACACCTGTCAGAATGGCCGCCATCAACAAATCATCAAACAACAAGTGTTGGCGAGGGTGTGGAGAAAAGGGGACTCTAGTGCACTGCTGGTGGGAATGCAGACTGGTGCAGCCACTATGGAAAACAATATGGTTTTACCTCAAAAAATTAAAAATTGAATTTCCATTTGACCCAGTGATCCCACTTCTAGGAATATACCCTAAGAAGCCTAAAACACCAATCAGAAAGAATATATGTACCTCCATGTTCATAGCAGCACTATTTACAATAGCTAAGATCTGGAAACAGCCCAAGTGTCCATCAGTAGATGAGTGGATGAAAAAGCAGTGGTACATATACACTATGGAGTACTATGCAGCTGTAAGAAAGATCTCTTATCCTTTGACACGATATGGAGGGACCTGGAAAGTATTATCCTAAGTGAAATAAGCCAAGCAGAAAAAGACAAATACCACATGATCTCACTTATATACGGAATATAATGAACATAACAGTCTGCGGAATACGGTAGACCCAGAAACATGGAAGTAGGGCCAGACTGACATCCCTCAGAAGAGGGGGTGGGAGGGTGGGACAAGATAAACCACAGAATTTATATGCATGTATGCATAACCAATGGACATGGACAACAAAGCTGGGGATGAGGCGGGGGTGGGGTGGGGAGGAGGGTGTCAACGGGGTTAAAAAGGAGAAACTTCTGTAACAAAAATAAATAAATAAATAAAATTTTTTTAATGCACAAAAAAAGTCACATAATAATATATAATAAATAAATTAAAATGCTCATAGTAAAAAGTTTATCTAACCAGAAAAACAAGATAATAACTTAAATTTCATCAATTTAAAAATAATTTTAAAATAAAATTTTAAAGCATCCTATTGCATTATTTTTATTTAGTGTGCAAAATGTGTTAATTTCAATAATTTCATGAGTTTTACAGGAGAATCAATGCAAATAATTTGTGCATTCACACGGGAGAATGATCTTTGAATGACTCGAGAAAGGTTAAGAATTATTTTTTAATATATTTTCTCTATATCTAGAGCATCTTTCTCAAATATATAATATAATCAATGCAAAACTATCGTGAAAGAAAGTCAGTTATGATTTTCATTTTCTATTTCATTTCATTAGAAGAGGCTTAGTCCAAAATACATATCATGCTAGGTCACTAAAGAAGAAACCTGAGGTTAGTTCCATCTGATCACATCTTAGAAGCTTCCTATAGTGAAAAATTTTCTGTATAAATAATGCAATCAATTTCAAAGGGCACATGCTTTTCTTTGCCTTTTCATATTTTCTATCAAATTATTTTCGAACATGCAAATATTCCTTTCATAACTCAGTGTGCTACAGTAAACTGAAGAACAATTTTTGGGAAAATGAGGTAGCTTGGATTGAACAGATTCCATGCATTTCTGTGCTAATTTGGGTTGACAGCTCAATGATTGTTCTGTACACAAAGTTAAAACAGCAGAAACAAAGACAGCTGAGCAGTCGCCATTGAAGATCTCTACTTCCCTCTGCTGGATGCCATGGGCCATCCATACATTCTGTGGGCTTTTTCTTTTTTTTTTTTTTTCTCCCATGGGAAAAGAAGCTAATCTCTGGAGAAATGTTTGATTTCTAAACATAATTTTTATGTGTTTTATGATGGAAGGGTATCAAGAATAAATTAATTTTAATACAGAACCGTTTAAACTGTGGACTATGAATAAATTTTAGATTTCGGAGTTGCTAAAGATAATCACATAAAAAATATCTCTTTTTCAGCATGATGTTTTGGTAAGTTATAAGAAAAATTTGTTCTCTCTTTATAATTTGCAAGAGATTTTCTTTTGCTTGTCTGATATTTGAAAATAAGCCAGTTCACTAATTACTGAGTAATCAGTGGCCTTCCTAAACTTAGTGTTACATTTATTGTTCTTCATTAAACTACTGGATATTTATTGCTTGTTATCCTCAAATGATTTAGAAAACATTTCTAACAGGAGGAAAAGAAAAAAAGGTAAAGGGTAAGAAATGGGTTTACAACACAATTTGCTAAGCTTTTCTGGCAAAGCCAAACTAAACACATGAGCTATATCAATGAGTGAAAATCAAGTCAATAACTATTTACTGAAATCTGTCTAGGTAGAAGGTTCTTTATAGGTCATGGTGTATAATAAAAAACATGTATCTAAGAATTGAGGAAAATGAAATTTCTCTCTCTCTCTCCTTTTTTTCTCTCTCCTCCCATTTCCTAATAGTAGAAAAGAATAAGAATAAAACTATAAACCTATAATAATAAAAATGAAGAAATATTGTAAAAGGCTGTAATTTGAATGGTGCACTTATTGTTTGACACTTAATAAAAGTCAAGCATGCAAGTCAGAGGACATAATGAAAATTCTGCCAGGTAGTGTTTGGTAAGATCTACATTTTGGGATGAGCCAGGTAATTAGTTGCCCTTAGAAGAGCCTTAGGAAAGAACTTCGCAGCCTTTGCATAGTATTCTGAATATTCGAGGTGATGTCTGAGAAACAAGAAGGAGCTGAATACAAAGGTGGAAGTCGAAGCGTGGGTGGAATTAGTCATCCTGTTTAGCAGAAAAAGAAGGAAACTGTGTGGAGGGTCATACTTTCCAGTCATCATTTATTGGTATGGTACTTCTGTCCTATAAAGTTGCTTGAAAACAAATAGGATAAATGTTATCTCCAGTCTGTCTCCCGGGAAATCTTGTATCCATCAGGATTAGGCAGGCAAATAGAAATTACTCCTGCAAGTAGAAGGAAAGAATTTGATGTCGAGAATTAAACTATGGCAAAACCATTAGAAGTGGGCAGTACAGCCCTCTGGAGCCAGAAAGAAAACCAGAAAGAAATGGAAACTGCTGGTGGAGATCTTGGCCGTCTGTACTACTGAAGGGCTGATTCTCACCGGATACCAGCTCTTTAAACAGCAGTGGGTGAAAGTAAGCTACAGTTGTGAGTATGCGAAACACAGAGTTTATTCTTGTATTTTAATTAATTATTGTATTATTTATAGTTATTATAAATACTGTAAACCTACTTTTGCCCACCCCATATACTGTGTAGCCAGTACTTCTTCCTACACGTCTTTTGACATCACAAAGTCTTTCTTGGTGTAACATCTTGTTACCGGAGAATCAGATTCCTCCCTCGCTAACGGGAGTGGCGTTCTCAGCACGCAATCGGAATAATCATATTCAGAGGCCCCAGTGGGAGGATGAGGGGTGGTAGAAGACTTTATTTGGGTGAAATTACATTCCTTGGTCTCCAGTGTCCCACTTCCCCCAATCCAGTCCCGGAATAGGGGTAGCTGGGGTTTTAGCAAAGTGAAAAGCAAAGCCAGAGTCCAGAGTTTTCGTTCCATGGTACATCTGTGTCCCAAGTAGGATTAGTCTAGACTTAGTCCATCAGTCCATTGTGGGGGTCTCACATGGCCATGGACCACATGTTGGGTGCAAGGCATAGGAGCCCTGCAAACGGTGAGTCAGGTGCAGCAGCTGAGAGCAAGAGCTCCTTCGTCTAGGAGATTAAATTTTCAGGTTTCATACTTGCAGTGGCCACACCTGACTGGCTCCCAGGCGTGATGAGCACCGCCCAAGACAGGTAGGCACCTCCCACATCACTCAGACTTCATTGAGCATGAATCTAGACCTGCAGTATTAAATTAGCTAATTTTTTCTTTACTCTTTTCTGTCGAATAATAACCAGTCTATTGGGCCAGTAATAGTTTTATATTTTGCGTAGTCACGTCTATCTTTAATCTTTGTGGCTTTTGGATTTGAGACCTATTTAGGAGGTTTTCCCCAGTATAATAAAGTAGAGATATAATCCTGTATTTATTCTAATACTTTAATAGTTTTATTTTTAAATTATATTTACTTCATCTGGGTTTATTTTTACATGTTATCCTTCCAGATTGAACTATATAATCAACCTGTAAAATTTTATTTAAATATCCTATAGATATTTTTATTGTAGTTAGATTGAATATGTGGATTAATTACAGAAGAACTTTGGTTATTATAATATTGAATCTTTGCAAAAATAATGTCTCTCAATTTATAGTCATCATTTTGATTTGTCAATAAAATCTTTCTTTCTTTTTTCTTTCTTTTTTCTTTCTTTTTTCTTCTTTCTTTCTTTCTTTTTTTCTTTCTTTCTTTCATTCATTCATTCTTTCTTTATTGTAGAGAGAAAGAAACATCCATATGTTGTTCCACCCATTCATGCATTCATTGGTTGACTCTTGTATGTGACCTGAGTGGGGATTGAACTTGAAACCTTGGTGCATTGAGATAATGGTCTAATCAACTGAGATACCAAGTCAAAGGCTATGGCTTTCATTATTTAACTTTAATTCTTTTCTTTCTATGCATTTTATGTCTTCGTGAAAGGAATTTTATTTTTTTTACTTTACAAATTTGTGGTCACTAACATATAGAAAAACATCGATTTCTATATATTTTGTCATCTAGTCACATGCTTAAACTTGTCTAGGATTTTTAGTTATTTTTTATTGATTCTTATATTTCTTTTTAAATCTAAAACATAGAGACAATTTGTCTCTCCTTTTCCTGCTATTTGGATTTTTTTTTCATTATTGCAGTAGGGAAATCATTTAATGTAATGTTGTATGGTTAAAAGAATAGCAGTTACCTTGTTATATTTCTCACTGTATTGGAAACCTTTCTAATATTTATTATTAAGGATCATTTTTGTTACAGCTTTCTCATTTATATCACTCAGGGAATGTCCACCTATGCCAAAACTTAACAAATTTCACCAAGAATAGTGGTAAATTATCAAATTATTTTGGAACCTGTTGAAATCATTAAATTATGTGGATTTTCTTCTGTACTCTGCAAATCTAGCAAATTATTTTAATAACTTTCCACTTATTGAACCCTTTGCACATTCTTTCATGAATTTCATAGGGGCTATCAGTTTGGGTTATTTATTTTAGACCATTTCCTTTCCATTGAGTTTTCTACCCCTGATCTAGACTCTAGAGATTAATGATAATATTGTTGTTGTTATGTTGGTCTATTTTTGTTGCAAAGTAGAATTTCTTAAGCAATTTTTTTTCCCAGATGGTGAGGCATAAGGGATGTGGCAAGGTAAAGCATGGGGCTGGGTTCTCTTGGTTCAGGGTAGGGCACAGGGACGGGTTCCTCCAAACTCTCAGTCTTTTCTGGCAGGATAAGCCTTCTCTGAGGTCTGCACACAGAGCAAAGCATATCTTCCCCATGGACTGAAGGGATCTAATTTAATTAATTAGATGCCGGGGATTCCTGGTACACAGTATACACTTTTGATCTTCAACTCAGCCTCTGATAAACAGGTAGGATTTCTATATTTGAGTTCTGTTTCCCCCCAGTACAGTGAACAAGGTTAGACAAAAGAAACTCTCCACTCTGCACTGGCAATAAAACCTTCATGTATGTTGAAATATTTCTCCCTTTCTTTAATTAAATTTATTGGGGTGACTAACATTGGTTAATAGAATTATATAGATTTCAAGTGTACAATTTTATTATACATCATCTGTATATTACATTGTGTGTGTACCACCCAAAGTCAAATCTCCTTCTATCAACATATGTCTGACCCCCTTTACTCTTTACTGCCTCTCACCTCCCTCCCTCTGTTTGTGTCTGTGAGTTTTTGTTTGTCTTGTTTGCTCATTTGTTACTTTCAGTTTTATCTCCCACATGTGAGTAAAACCATATGGTTCTTAACTTTTTCTGTCTGACTTATTTCACTAGCATATTATTCTCAAGATTCATCCATGTTGTCACAAATGAAAGCATTTCATCTTTTCTTATGACTGAGTTGCAAAGATACATGCACTCTTATGTTCACTGCAGTTTTATTAACTACGGTCAAAACGTGGAAACAACTAAGTGCCCTTCGCTAGAAGATTGGATAAAGATGTGGTACAAGTATGCAATTGAATTCTTTATTATTTTCATAGTGCATTCTCATTGTTTGTTTCTTTAATTGTAAATGGGGATAATAATAGTAACTACTTAATAAACATGTTATGAGGATTTAACAAGCAATATGTCTAATGCACTTAGAACAGTTTCTGACATCCCAAATTGGATATCTAACTGCAGATGGATGTAACTGTATGTATCAATTTGGACTTGAATCTCTCCTCCTACCAAGGAGCTTGTGTGGTAACTTATTTTCATATAGCAAATAACCGCAAATTTAACAACTTTAAATAGCATGCACCTGTCATCTCACAATTTCTGTAGGTCAAAAATCCAGGCACAGCTTAGCCGGGCCCTCTGCTTATAACCGCACAGGCTGCAATCAATGTGTTGTCTGGACTGCGTTCTCCTTAAGAGGCTTAACTGAGGAAGAATACATTTTGCAAATCTGCTGAAGTTGTTGACAGAATTTATTTCCTGGTGTTGTAGGTTTGGAGACTGCTTTAAATTTCTGGAGACCACTCTCGGGCCACCAGAGCATCGAATCGTCTTAGATAACAGGAACATGCAAGTGACATACCATCACCACGGTATCATTCTATTAATCAGAAGCAAATCACACCTGTGGACAGCAGCTTCTCACCTGCCCAAGAATTTCCTGCTTATCCTTCCTGATGACCTGCCCTGCGGATTTTCGACTTGCCTAGCCAACCTTCACAGTCATGTAAGCCAGTTCCTTTGCATCTCTTTCTGGCCTTCTATCCATCTACCATCCTTCCATCCTACTGTTGTTTTTTCTGGTGAAACTCTGACTGCTATAATCACAGTGCTCTTGAAGTGAAACAAACCTTAGAATTCATGCATGTCTATAAACATGTGGGCTGGCTCTTCCTCACACACCTTCCAGAGAATATTTCCACACTTCTCGACCTTGACTGTCCTTGAGAGGCTAAGCTTGAGAAGGCTACTTTATCCTCTGTATTCAGGGTGGATTCATTCAAAGATAGATCCTGACAGCAAACCAGAGAGTGAAGGGGAATACAGCCGGGATAGGCAATTCCTCAGCAACGTTGCTGCCGAGCCAGCCCGGTGTTCTCCCAGCCACGGCCGTCCTCCTATCATGAGCCGTCTTCTACAGCTCTGTCCCTCCACTGCGCCTCCATGTCCAGGAGTGGGAATAGCTCCTAGATATGACTAGCAACAGTGCGCTGCTCCATCTCCAGTTAATTTTCTTAACCTCTTCCCACACCCTTTCCAGTAGACTTTTAATATGGTCTCTTTAATGATTATGTTTGAGAAATCCAATTTTGTTCTGCCTGGCCCCAGGCTGACACATCAGAGAGGCTGAAAAGTTTTGTACACTGTTTCCCATCATACAGCCTCTGCTAATACTAGTACATAGGGAAGTATTAAGAACAGATGAGTCTGGCCAGTGTGGCTCAGTGGATGAGCATCGACCCATGTACCAAGAGGTCGCTGGTTTGATTTCTGGTTAGGGCACATGCCCAGATTGTGGGCCCAATCCCCAGGAGGGGACATGTAGGAGGTGGCCAATTTATGTTCTCTCTCATCCATGTTAAAAAAAAAGAACAGATGAGATGGGAGGGATTGGGAAGCACGAGCCAAAATGCATATTGAGAGCATACATAGAACCCTCATCATCATGCAGATCTGCTGTATTAACAATCTAGAAAAAAGTGGCAAGTGATAAAATTAAGTTCAGTTGATACACTACCTACCCATTATAACAGGACAAGAAAAAAATACCAGGTACCTGTAACTATAATGCAAATAATCTTCTGGGTGAGTTTAAAGGACCATTGCTAAAATAAACACATCTTGTAGCTCCTCAGAGGGAAAATACTCTAACTTTATAATTTGAAAGTTTTTATCTAAGAATTTCAAACCACTTTTTCGATGAAAATGGCAAGAGCATCTGACAAATCTGGGCTTCCACTCACAACGTACTCCTTATGGAACTACAGAGACTGGCTGCCTTGTGTTGTAACGGCATTTTTAAATCATCCCTTCAGTGTTTGTTATGGTAACTATCACAGTTGTTAGTTCAGTTTATAATCATTATTTTTTTGTAGTACCACAAATAAAAATGATCAAGCTTATCAATTCCTTATTAAAATTGTATCTCATTTATCCTGCATTCTTGCCAGCAACCAAAGTAAAAAAAAAAGTAGTTAATATATTGTGAGGCATCTTAAATGTTATAATACTGGACCTGTCGGCAATATTTTATACACTTAGTTACAAAGATTTCTCAATGGAAAAAATATAATAGTAAATAATGATCTAAGTTAGATATCAGCAGCATTGAGAGTTACTGAAAGCATCGCTTGAGATCCTTTCAATGATCCATGATAAACTGAATGTAAAAGATCAAGTAAACAGCCCTGGCCAGTTTGGCTCAGTGGTTGGAGCATTGACCCATGGACCAGAGAGTTTCGGGTTTGGTTCTCGCTAGGGGCACATACCTCAGTTACAGTTTGTCCCTGGCCCCAGTTGGGGTCATGTGGGTGGCAGCCACTTTATATGTGTCTCTCACATTGATGTTTCTCTCTCTTTCTTAAAAAAGAAAATAAGAAAAAAAAGATCAAGTACATAAATCACCATTGTTTTACAGAAGTATTTTCATTAAGCATTTAAAAGCATCTGATTCCCTTTAGCAGTTCAAACACTGAAGGATTTTAGACACTACTGATTTTAAAACAAAACCTTTTATACCAAAATGCACGGCATCATACAAGTGTCTAGAATATGGACACTACCTTTCAAAGTGTTACATTTTGTGTTGCTAATAAAAGTTCAAAAATCATTTAGAGATTTAGCTAAGAAAGATTAGTTCAGGACCTATTTCTGAACACCCGGTATGTGCCAGAAACTTTGCTAGGCTTTAAAAGCTTTGGGAATACAAATGTACAAAGCCAGACACACCAACATGTAAGCCATCAATTTCAATTCAAGTCGATGACTGCTCTGATGAAGAATGACAACATGCATGGACTCCATGGACACTTTAAACCTGTGCTGGTCTGAAAGAGGAAGAGAAGACTTCAGAAAAGAGAATGAAGAGTTAACTAATGACCTGGAGCTGGCCAGGAAGATGTGTGCACAAGGGTATCTGAACAGGTGTTACCTCCTCTTATTACTTCGGCTATCCTCTATATGCTAACGTCTCTGAAAAATTATTTTCAGCTCAAATGTATCTCCTGCCTCAACACTCATATCAAATCACTAATAAAATATCTCTGTTTAGGTGTTCCAATAAAACCTGAAATGGACAGTATCGGTCTTATCTCTAATTTGTTCCTTCTCTGGAATTCTCTGTGTCATCAAATGCTCTTACCTTCTGTGTAGTTGAACAAGCAAATTTCTTAAATATCAGCTTTGAACCCCCAATTTCTTTCATATTCTATATTGAATAGGTAACTACCATTAGCCAGGCCCCTTGTGTTATTTCTCCTAAGACAAGCAGGTTTTTTGTGTGTGTGTATTTTTTTCTCCACATGTCTGTGTTTTGGTTCAAATCTACACATTTTTTCCTTTGAAATATTGTAACTATACCCTAATTGGCCATCCTACCTGCTTCAGAATCCTTCGATTTTATTCTTCAAACTACCTAGAGCTAAAGATGCCTTTCTGGAAAATACATTTAGTTAGACCGCTCCCTTGTTTAAAGTCTTTTTAAATACATTCTGTTTATGGCTGAAACGGTAACATAAAAGCCCTCCTGACCTGGATTCCCCACCTTTTCTACCTCCTTTCTCCTTGTGTACCTCACTACAACCCTCCCTCCTCCAGGCACCATGCGATAGCTGTGCATGAGTCCCCATTCATGTCCCACTTCTGAGTGACGTTGGAATCTCTTTTCATCTTTTCACTACATTTTCTTTACTTTCAAAATTCTGTTCAGGTGCCACTTTCTCCAGGAAGACCCTTCCAATCCATATTCCATAATTCTCACTCTCCTTTCCACTTAGACGTTCCCTCTTTATACTTGGCAAACCACTAGGGTTGTCATACTGCATTTTAACTGTTTCCTGATCTTTTTCCCTCATTAGACTTTGAGCTCTAAGGCTCATCTTGAGCATTTCAAAAGTAAATGTCTTGGCTACAGCAACTGGTAAATACTGTTTTTTGTTTATTTTCTTTTTATTTATTTTTTTGTTTGTTTGCAATATAAATATATTTTTAACATAATCTAATTTTGTTTTATGAAATAATTTAAATATGGCCATGGCCAGTTTGGCTCAGCAGTTCAAGCACCAACCTGCAAACTGAAGGGTTTCAGGTTCTATTCCTGGTCAAAGGCATGTACCTGGGTTGTAGGTTCCATCCCTGGCTGCTTGTCTGGGTTGCGTGAGAAGCAAGCTATTAAAGTGTCTCTCTTATATCAGTGTTTCTCTCTCCCTCTCCTACCCTTGCACTCTAAAAAAAAAAGAGAAAAAAATCAGTGGAAAAAGTACCCTCAGGTGAGGATTAATAAAAAAAAAAAAAAAAAAGAAGAAGAATTTAAATATGGAAAACCTTTTTAAAAATTGCCCTTTAAGGCAGCCACATTTTTCTTCACCTAGGTGCCAGATATTCCTTAAAAGAATGCTGTAGGAAATAAAAGAGATAACTGAGTAAATGACAACATTCTTCAAATTGAATATTTATAAAACAAAAATATACATTTATTCTAAAAGTAGGTATTGAGTACCTATTATATTTAGGCATGTGTACCAGGACTAAAATTATAACAGATAATAAAAATGACACCATACACTCCAGGAGTAAGTTTATGTTGCTGTGTGTAGGGCTAGGAATCAAATTGCCTAAGTTTGAATTTCAACTCATACTTCCTAGCTATGTCAGCCGGCACATCAGTTTTATCACCTCTACATTTATAGAGTAGGGCCCTGGCCAGTTTGACTCAGCAGTTATTGTGTCGGCCCCTGGACCAAAGAGCTGCGGGTTCAATTTCAGTCAAGGTCAGGCATCTCGGTTGAGGTTCATGCCTGGTCCTGGTTGGGATCATGCAGGAGGCAACCAATCGATATATCCCTTTCAGATCAATATTTCTCTCTCTCTTTCCCTCCCTCCCACTCTATCTGAAGATAAATGGAAAAATATCTTCGGGTGAGGTTAATAATAATAATATAGAGTAGGAACATACACAACTAATTTAGAATAATAGTATAATGTATCACAATTCATTAGAACTTTCAAAACTCAGTCACACTATCTCACTCAAAGAAGCTTGATCAGATTGATATTTTTATTCTATTAACATTTGGTTATAAGTTAAAATACATGAATACATATAAAATTCTTATAACTCTTTCATGTACCTAGTGTGTTTTCTATAAATGTTGATCATTATGATTAGTCTTGCTATTTGAAGCAAAAATTGATTCTACCTGGTTGAGTACAAAACTTAAGAGAATCCAGACCCAGCTCTTTAGTTTCATCTTCATACAACTCAAAGGAACTTGCAATAAGATGTCAACTCTGCTGCCTTGGGAAAGAAAGTATAGCATGTATTACAGGTGCACAGATGAGTGAGTGAGCAACAAGAACACTCACACATTGATTAGATCACTGTGAGAAAACACTGGTCATTTATGCTTGCTCTGAAAAAAAAAAACAACTCCATTTGCTCTGGTTAAACATTAGAAACAAATATATAACAGAAAAATCTACAGAGAAAGAAAGTTCATAAGTTGCCCAGGGCTGGTGGTCAGTGAATAATTGGAAGTGATTGCTAATTGATATAATTGGGGTGAGAAAAATATTAAAATATTGGATTGTGGTGATGACTGCCTAACTCTGTAAATAAACAGAACAACAACTACAACATTGAATTATACACTTTAAGTGGATGAACATGTTATATAAATTATAAATCAACAACACTACTTTTTAAAGAAAGAAGTGTTTGATATCTAGCACATGTACTTTTGAAAGAATGTATGAATGCATTTGTGGAAATAATTAAACCATTATGTTTTTTGCTAGTGATAGGCATACCTCTCTAAATCGTTTTAAATTTAGCCTTCTGACCATTGATAGCTATTTAAAAAATACTCAGTCTTATTTTTTGTAACTGTAGTCAGAATGTATAAGTTAATTGCACTTGACTGTCATCTAGTGGTAAAAATAGGTAACTGCAATATATTAAGTACCATGTAACCATAACAGAATAACAATCTCATGCAGTAAACTGCATTATAGATTCAAAACCCTTTCACATAGTTTACCACACTCAGCTTTCATGAAAGTGCTGTTAGATCCACATTATTATTATATCTATGGTGGAAAATAATATCATATATTATATATATATTGAATATCAAATTTATTCATTGTTTTTTCTCATCAGGGTCTGCCCTTCTCTCTTTTTTTCCTGAATGAGTGTGATAATCACAGAATGCTGCCTTTCTGGTCACTGATCCACCTGCCTCACATGATTGAGAAGACAGCAGGTGGTGGGCTGGGCATGTGCTCAAACTGACCCAGTCAGCAGCTCCTCTGAAAATTTTAAACAAAGGTAATTAACACAAGGCCCTTTTCTCTTTGATCATAAGCTGTAAACATGTCAGTCCAAAGCTGCCCATAGACTCGTGCCTTTCTATGTGGTGAAGCTAATGTTAGAGAATAAAACCATCCTGAAGATAAGAGGAACACAGAGAGCACGCTTTCACGCCATCCCGTTTTAGGACCTTATAGTCCCCCTAAGACAGCGCTGTTCCAAAAAATTAAACTTTTTTAAGATTCAATAAACTAGGTTCCTCTGGCTTTCAATCAAAATATTCCTTTAAAAAAATGAGAAACAAAACAATGGCTTGTTTACATTGACACATTAATGAGTAAGATTTGTTCATTTAATACTCATAACATAACTGTAAACTATTTGTTATTAATATTCCATTGCATAGAAGCCATAGATGCAGATTTATAAATCATGACAAATAAAAGAAAGTACAATAAATAGACAAGGCTTAAGTACAAACACATGAATATTCACAATACTTGTGAAGGTTTAAATTCCCATGTTAGGAAAGAGATATGCTCATATTGAGTAACATAAGCCAAGCTATATTTTATTTGTTTGATGAAGCATTTAAATATTGACACTGAAATAATGAAAGTGAACAGAAGAAAATTACTTTTCAGGAGGCCTTTATCACCAGCCTTTAATAAAGCAACAAAGGGTCAAACCTACAAATGCAACTCTAATTTTGACTTACTCCATTGACTTTATCATTTTGAAACTATTATAACACTATAAACATAAACACCCGGCTCTCTAAGACTCTCTGAAAACTGTGCTGACCCAACATTCGGTATTCTTATTCACTGTGCTTGGGGAGAGCCATTCTGCTTTTATTATACGAAATCACGCACTTAGAACCTGGGCCAAGAAAATAAAGCAAAGAAATCCTGCCACTTGGAGCCTCTCTCTGTGAAGACCTGCTAACTCCAGGTCTCTGCACCCAGACCTGTGTGGTTCGTAGCAGAAAATGGGATGTTCAGTGGAGCTGCACCTGAAAAGGCCGCTGTTATTTTTCTTTGTATTTTAGCTTGTCTGTAAGTGACCTAAATTATACGTTTTGCAAGGTACAAAGGGGCTTAATTTACAAAATCTTCTACGTAACTGATTATTCTCATACCATGGGTTCCTGAGCTGGATGGTCTGTACAAACACACTTGCTTGTGGGGGGGGGGGGATAATTCTTTGTTTTCTGAGAAATACAGAGAAATCAGGAACTTCATGGGAAATAAGGAATTTCATGATGTTAGGGAACTATCAGATCTTTATTTCTGTGAAACTCTGTTTAATGAGAACATATTTCTGCCATCCCCATAACATACCAAGCTTCTTTTCTGTTCCTAACAGGAGGGATTTCTTCGACTCCCCAGATGTCTCTGTTGGAATGAAGAAATTAATGAGGTCTACCCAGATCCTCCAGTAATACTATTCTTATTCTCTTGATTATATTCAAGAAGAGATTATATCCTTTCTAAATGAAACAATAAATGACTAAACTGAATACTGTATCACGCAAAACAGGAAGTAGATTATTATGGAAAGAAAAGTATCTCTTTAATGTGAAGCATCATTCTTAGTGAGAAAAATCTTTCCTTTGAAAAGAAAAAATAATAAGACCATCACTGTTTTAGATCTAAGTTAACTCATCTGTCACACTAATTTTCACTCATGGACTCTACTTCACATTTTGGAAACACATATTCCACACCTCCTTACACACACACACACACACACACACACACACACACACACCCTCTCCTGAAATTTTTTTCCTTCTGTTCTTACTCTGCCTCAGCTTTGGCAGTGGGCACAAGTTTTCAAGATTCAGCTTTCAGTTTGTATCACTAACTTGCGATCTGACTCCAGGCAATTTTCCGTACATCCCAGATTCTGGTCAGGAAACTGTTTTTGATATATTCTTACGAAACCGTGGTCGTACTCTGAGCATGACTGGTTGCATAGTCTTTTTCTTTGACAGTCAGCCTTTCAGTAAGACTTGCGGTACTTCTGACTCCAGTTCTACCACGTCTCGTCTTTCCCCACCCCATACCATCGGGGAGATTTAAACAGAAATTATAACAGTGCCCTTATGAGCTTCGTTAGCTGTGACATTTACCTACATTTCAGTTTCTCAGTTTCTTCTGGGTTCTGAATTATCCATTAAGGTTGATCATAAACTGTATATTTTACTAGATCTTAACTCCCTTAGGCCAAGCTTTCTGGAATACGTTGTCATTGTTTTATGCAGATCTTCACCCTTGTTATTGAAAAATTTAATCTTTGGTGGACCATAACTGTTGAGAACACTATTACAGAGTCACTGTGACACTACCCCTACAGTCTCATTTAGTAGCATTTTCATTAGCCCAGCCAGTGTGGTTCAGTGGTTGAGCATCGACTCATGCAACAAGAGGTTGCCAGTTTGATTCCCGGTCAGGGCACATGCCCAAGTTGTGGGCCCAATCCCCAGTGGGGGATATGTGGGAGGCGGCTAATTGATGTTCTCTCTCATTGATGTTTCTCTCTTTCTCTCTCTCTCCTTTTCTCTCTCTCTCTCAAATCAATAAAGAAAAAAAAATTTGAGTATGTTTTCATTAGCCAAAAAATGTACATATGTACATTTATAGTTCAAATCCACACCCATTCCCATGCATGAAAACCACTGTCCCTCAAAAATTGCTTCTTCTGGATATTTCATTCAAATGGAATAACACACTCTGTAGTCTTTCACCTGGCTTCTTTTACTTAGAGTAATGTTTGTGAGGTTTATGAAAGTTGTAGTATGTGTCAATTCTTCCTTTATTCCCCCCACCCCAATGTAATCTAATTTATGGTTATTTTGCCTTTGTTTACCTATAGACCAGTTGATGGATATTTGGATTATTTCCACTATTGGGCTATTATGTATTATGCTACTGTGAACATTCAGAATATGGACATATGTGGACGTATCTTTTCATTTCTTTAAGGTAGATTCTCAGGAGAGGAATTGCTGAGTTGTATGATACATTTGTTTAACCTTTTAAGAATCCATCAGACTCTTTTCCAAAGTGATTGCATTGTTATCACAACTTCACTAACACTTAGTTTTGTCTGTTTTCATATTACAGCAATTCTAATGGGTGTGTAATATTATCGCGTTGTACTTTTCATTTGCCTTCACCTAGTAACAATGTTGAGTACATTTTAGTTCATATATTCTTTGGTAGAATGTCTATCTAATAAGCATTTTATTTTGCTTTTTTTTTTTTCAACCTGAGATATTTATCTTGTTTTATTGAGATGGAAGCCTCTTTTTGTGTCCTTTATCAAATATAGAATTTGCAGACTGTTTCTCTCAGTCTGTGACTGTATTTTAATTTTCTTATCAGTGCTTTTTGAACCACAGAAGGTTTACCTTTTGATGAAGTTCCATCTGGTTCCACTTACCTATTTTATTTTATTTATTTTTTCTTATTAATTTATTTTTGTTACAAATGATTCTCCTCTTTCCCCCATTGACACCCTTCTCCTGATCCTGTCCCCACACCCCCAGCATTGTTGTCTATGCCCATTGGTTATGCATACATTCATATAAATACTTTGGTTTACCTCTTACCCTCCCTATTCCCCATCCCCCTCTTCTGAGGTTTTTCAGTCTGAACCCTACTTCTATGTCTCTGGGTCTATTTTGTTCATTATATTTCATAAATGAGAGAGATCATGTGATGTTTGTTTTTCTCTGACTGGCTTATTTTACTTAGCATAATACTCTCCAGGTCCCTCCATGTATCTCAAAGGATAAGAAATCTTTCTTTCTTACAGCTGCATAGTGTTCCATTGTGTATATGTACCACAGCTTTTTTATTCATTTGTCTACTGATGGACACTTGGGCTGTTTCCAGATCTTAGCTATTTTAAATAGTGCTGCTATGAACACATATTCTTTCTGATTTGTGTTTCAGGCTTCTTAGGATATATTCCTAGATGTGGGATCATTGGGTCAAATGGTAGATCAATTTTTAATTTTTTGAGGAAACACCATATTGTTTTCTATAGTGGCTGCACCAGTCTGCATTCCCACCAGCAGTGTACTAGAGTCCCCTATTCTCCACACCCTCGCCAACACTTGTTGTCTGATGATTTGTTGAAGGCAGCCATTCTCATAAGTGTGAGGTGATCCCTAATAGTTGTTTTAATATGCATCTCTCTGATGGTTAGTGACACTGAGCATTTCTTCATATGTCTCTTGGCCATTTGTATGTCCTGTTTGGAGAGGTGTCTATTTAGATAGTTTGCCCATTGTTGAGTTGTATGAGTACTCTATATATTTTGGAAATTAACACCTTATCTGATATATCATTGACAATTATGTTGTCTCATATAGTGTGTTCCCTTTCCATTTTGATGCTTATTTCTTTTGCTGTGCAAAAGCTTTTTAATTTGAATTTAATTTTTATTGATATTACTTTTGTATCCTGCTACTTTACCAAATTTATTTATTTATTTATTTATTGCCAAATTCATTTATTTAATCTAGTATTTTTGATGGAGTCTTTAGGGCTTTCTATATATAGTATCATGTCATCTGCAAATAATGACAGTTTCAATTTCTCCTTTCCAATTTGGATACATTTTTATTTTTTTATTCATGTCTAATTCCTGTGGCTAAGATTTACAGTGCCATGTTAAATAAAAGTGGCAAAAGTGGGCATCATGTGTGTTCCTGTTCTTAAAAGGAATGATTTTAGTTTTTGCCCATTGAGTATGATGTTGGTTGTAGGTTTTTCATATATAGCCTTTATTATATCAAGATGTGAACCCTCTATTCCCACATTGCTGAGTGTTTTTATCTGAAATGGGTGCTGGATTTTGTTGAATGCTTTTTCAGCATCTATTGATATGATCATATGGTTTTTATCTTTCATTTTGCTTATGTGGTGTATCACATTTATTGATTTGCGAATATTGTACCAGGCTTGCATCCCTGGGATGAATCTCACTTGGTCATGGTGAATAATTTTTTTGATGTATTGCTGGATTCGATTTGCTAGTATTTTGTTCAGGATTTTGGCATCTATGTTCATCAGGGATATTGGCCTGTAGTTTTCTTTCTTTGTAGTGTCTTTATTTGGTTTTGGAATTAGAATTATACTGGCCTCATAAAACAAGTTTAAAAGTCTTCCTTCTTGGAATTTTTGGAATAGTATGGTGAGAATGGGTGTTAGATCTTCTTTGAATGTTCAGTAAAACTCCCCAGTGAAGCCCTCCAAACCTGGGCTTTTGTTTGCTGGGATTTTTTTTTTTTTTATTACATCTTTGGTTTCCTTAGTTGTTATTGGTTTGTTCAAGTTTTCTATATCTTCCTGGTTCAGTTTTGGGAGATTTTATGATTCTAGAAATGTGTCTATTTCTCATAGATTGTCCAATTTGTTGGAGTATAATTGTTCATAGTATTCTCTAACAATCTTTTGTATTTTTGTGGGGTTAGTAGTTACCTTTCTTTTCTTTCTAATATTGTTTATGTGGGTCATCTCTCTTTGTTTCCTGGTGAGTCTGGGTAAAGGTCCATCAATCTTGTTTATCTTTCAAAGAACCAGCTCTTTGTTTCATTGATCTTTTGAATTGTTTTTTTAGTCTCTATATCATTCATTTCTGCTGTGACCTTTATTATATTTTTTCTACTTGCTCTGTGTTTTCCTTTTTGTTTGCCTTCTAGTTCTTTAAGTTGTGAGGTTAGTCAATTAAAATTTTTCTTATTTCTTGAGGTAGGCCTCTAGTGCTATGAACTTTCCCCTCAGGACTGCTGTCACTGCATCCCATAGATTTTGTGTTGTTGGGTGTTCATTTTCAATGGTTTCCAGGAAGTTTTTAATTTCTTCCTTGATCTCCATGGTAACCCATTCATTGTTTATTAACATTAATATCTAGCCTCCATGTGTTTGAGTGTTTTCATTGTAATTGACTCCTAGTTTCATGCCATTGTGATCTGAGAAGATGCTTGATATGATTTCAATCTTCTTGAACTTGTAGAGACTTAGTTTGTGTCCTAACATGTGGTCAACCATTAAGACTGTCCCATGTGCACTTCTGAAAAATGTGAATTCTTCAGCTTTGGGGTGTAATTCTCTGCAGACATCTATTAAATCCTTTTGATCTAGTGCATCATAAAATTTCTGTTTTATTGCTAATTTTTTGTCTAGAGGATCTATCCAGTAATGTCAGCAGGGTGTTGAAGTCACCTGCTATGATTATATTGCTGTCGATTTCTCTTTTGAAGTCTTCCAGAAGTTTTTAAATGCATTTTGGTGCTTCTATATTAGGTTTATATATGTTTACCAAGGTTATAGCCTCCTGTTGGATATATTCTTTTAATATTATGTAGTGGCCTTCTTTGTCTCTAGTTTTGGCCTTCATTTTGAAGTCTAATTTATCAGATATAAGTATTGCTACCCTAGCATTTTTTTCTTCCCATTTGCTTAGAAAATTTTTTCCATCCCTTTACATTCAACCTATGTGAGCCTTTGTTTTGAGGTGGGTCTCTTGTGAACAACAAATATAAGAGTCATGATTTCTTATCCATTCAGCTACTTTATGTCTTTTGATCTGTGAATGTATTCCATTTACATTTAACATTATTATTAATATGTACGTATTTATTGCTATTTTGGTTCATTATGGTTATGTTTCTCTTCCTATTTCTTCTGCCTATTACAACAGTCCTTTTTGACATTTCTTGCAGTGCTGATTTGGTGCTAATATATTCCCTTAGCCTTCTTTTGTCTGGAAAGCTCTTTATTTTCCCTTCTATTTTGAATGATAGCCTTGCTGGATATAGTAGTCTTGGGTTCAGATTCTTGTTTTTCATTACCTTGATTACTTCATGCCATTCCCTTTTGACCAGTAGTGTTTCTGTTGAGAAGTCAACTGATAGCCTTATGGGGGTTTCTTTGTAGGTAACCTGTTGCTTATCTCTTGCTGCCTTTAGGATTCTCTCTTTGTCTTTAATTTTTAGCATTTTAATGACTATGTGTTTTGGTGTGGGCCTTTTTATTTTCTTCGTATTTTGAGCTTTTTGTGCTTCTTGAACTTGTATGCCTTTTTTCGTCACCAAACTAGGTTAGTTTTCTATCAATATTTCTTCAAATGTATTCTCTAACCAGCCAAGGCACCTTTCTTCTTTTTTAATTAAAAAAAAAAAAAAAAAAAAAAAACCTTCTTGTCCTTTATTCATTTTAAAGAGAGAGAGGAAGTGAGAGGGAGAAAGAGACAGAAACATTGATGAGAGAGAATATGAACTGGCCGCCTCCTGCATGTCCCCCACTAGGGATCGGGCCCACAACTTAGGCATGTGTCCCGACTAGGAATTGAACCAATGACATCATGGTGCATGGGTCGACACTCAACCACTGAGCCACACCAGCCAGACCTGTCTTTTTTTATTTTATTTTTTTTACAGAAGTAAGTCTTTTTGAAAAGAATTGACATGAGGCTTCCAACCCATAAACATGTAGTATCTCTCCATTCATTTAGATTTTATTTTCTCTCAGCAGTATTTTGTTGATGTCAATGTACAAATCACTATGTGTTCCGTTAAACTTATTTATATTTAATTATTTTTAATTCTATTTTAAGTAGAATAACTTCTTATTTTGTCTGTTGGATTGTCCAGTTCTAGTATATCAAAAACATGTTTTCTTAAATAAACTTTTTACTTTGGGATAGTTCTAGAATTTTAGAATAGTAGCAAACATTAAAGATAGAAAATATCTATGTGTACTCCATACCCATTTTCTTATTATTAACACTTTATAATATTATGGCACATTTCAAAGAATTACTAAACTACTATCAACACATTATTATCAACTAAAGTCTATATTCAGAGTTTTTTAAGTTTTACGTATTGACCTAGTTTTTTCCCAGGATCCCAACCAGGACATTGAATTACATTTAGTCCTCATATCTCTTTAGGTTTCTATTGGCTATGAGAGTTTCTCAAATATTTTTGTATGTGCATGTATTTCTTTTTATTATTATTATTAATTTATTTATTTATTTTTGTTACAGATGTTTCTCCTTTTTCCCCCATTGATTCTCCATTCCTCCCTCCCCACCCTGTCCCAAGCTTTGTTGTCCATGTCCATTGTTCACACACACATGCATATAATTTCAGTGGTTTATCTCTCCCCGCTCATCCCCTCTTCTGGGAATTATCAGTCTGTACTCCACTTCCACGTCTCTGGGACTACCCAATACCTCAGACTGTTATGTTCATTATATTCCACAAAAAAGTGAGATCATTGGAACTTGTCTTTCTCTGTTTGGTTTGTTTCACTTAGGATGATACTTTCCAGGTCCCTCCATGTCGTCTCGAAGGTTAAGAGATCTTTCTTTCTTACAGCTGCATAGTACTCTATTGTGTATATGTACCACTGCTTTTTTATCCATTCGTCTACTGATGGACACTTGGGCTGTTTCCAGATCTTAGCTATTGTAAATAATGCTGCTATGAACATGGGGGTACATATATTCTTTTTGATTGGTGTTTCAGGCTTCTTAGGGTATATTCCTAGAAGTGGGATCACTGGGTCAAATGGAAGATCAATTTTTAATTTTTTGAGGTTACACCATATTGTTTTCCACAGTGGCTGCACCAGCCTGCATTCCCACCAGCAGTGCACTAGAGTCCCCTTTTCTCCACACCCTCACCAACATTTGTTGTTTGATGATTTGTTGATGGCGGCCATTCTGACATTGTTGTTTTAATTTACATCTCTCTGATGATTAGTGATGTTGAGCATTTCTTCATATGTCTCTTGGCTGTTTGTATGTCCTGTTTGGAGAGGTGTCTATTCAGTTCCTCTGCCCATTTTTTAATTGGGCTGTTTGTCTTCCTTTTGTTGAGTTGTATGAGCACTCTCTCTCTCTGTCTCTGTCTCTGTCTCTGTCTCTGTCTCTCTCTCTCTCTCTCTCTCTCTCTCTCTCTCTCTCTATATATATATATATATATATATATATGAAATATACATATGAAATCAACCCCTTATCTGATATGTTATTGGCAATTAGGCTCTCCCATACAGTGGATTGCCTTTCCATTTTGATGATTTTATCTTTTGCTGTGCAGAAGCTTTTGAGTTTGATGCAGTCCCATGTGTTCATTTTCTCCTTTGTTTCTCTTGACTGAGGTGTTGTATCAGTGAAAATTCTGTTGCGTGTGATGACTGAAATTTTGTTGCCTATGTGATTCATGAGTCACATTTAAGTCTTTTATCCATTTTGAGTTTATTGTTGTGCCTGGTGTAAGTTGGTGGTCTAGTTTCATTTTTTTTTTTTTTTGATGTAACTGTCCAATTTTCCTAACACCATTTATTAAAGAGGCTGTCTTTACTCCACTGTATGCTCTTGCCACCTTTGTCAAATATTTATTGAGCATATTGCCTTGGGTCCATTTCTGGGTTCTCTGTTCTGTTTGACTGGTCTATCTGCCTATTCTTGTGCCAGTACCAGTCTGTTTTCATTACAGTGGCTTTGTATTATAACCTGTACTCTGGTAATATGACCCCTTCTACTTTGTTCTTTTTCAAGATTGCTGTGGCTATTCGAGGTCTTTTTGATTCCATATGAACTTTTGAAGTATTTGTTCTAGTTCTGTGAAGTATGTCATTGGTATTTTGATGGGGATTGCATTGAATCTATAGATTGCTATGGGTAGTATGGACATTTTAATGATGTTAATTCTTCCAATCCATGAACAAGGTATGTACTACCACTTTTTTTATATCTTCTTCTATTTCTTTTTTCAATGACCTGCAGTTTTCTGTAAATAGGTCTTTTATTTCTTTGGTTAAGTTTACTCCTAGGTATCTTAATTTTTTTGCCATGATGGTAAATGGAATTGTTTTCTTAGTTTCTCTTTCTGTGAGTTCATTGTTGGTGTATAAGAATGCTGTCGATTTCTTGACGTTAATTTTGTATCCTGCTACTTTGCCAAATTCATTTATTAAGTCTAGTAAACTTTTGATGGAGTCTTTGGGGTTTTCTACGTATAGTATCATGACATCTCTGAATAATGACAGTTTCACTTCTTCCTTTCCAATTTGGATTCCTTTTATTTTTTTCTTCCTGTCTGAATGCTGTGGCTAAGACGTCGAGTACTATGTTAAATAAGAGTGGCAAAAGTGGGCATCCTTGTCTTTTTCCTATTCTTAAGAGAAATGCTTTTAGTTCCTGCCCATTGAGTATGACATTGGCTGTAGTTCTTTCGTATATGGTCTTTATTACGTTGAGATATGATCCCTCTATTCCCACATTGCTGAGTGTTTTTATCAGAAATGAATGCTGGATTTTGTCAAAGGCTTTTTCAGCGTCTATTGATATGATTATATGATTTTTATCTTTCATTTGTTTATGTGGTGTATCACATTGATTGATTTATGAATACTGTACCAGCCTTGCATCCCTAGGATGAATCCCACTTGGCTATGGTGAATAATTTTTTTCATGCATTGCTGAATTCGATTTGCTAGTATTTTGTTCAGGATTTTGGCATCTATGTTCATCAGGGATATTGGCCTGTAGTTTTCTTTCTTTGTAGTGTCTTTTTCTGGTTTTGGAATTAGAATTATGCTGGCCTCATAAAACGAGTTTGGAATTCTTCCTTCTTCTTGAAATTTTTGAAATAGTTTGAGGAGAATGGGTGTTAGTTCTTCTTTGAATGTTCGGTAAAACTCCCCTGTGAAGCCATCCGGGCCTGGGCTTTTGTTTGCCGGGAGAGTCTTGATTACATCTTCAATTTCTTCTGTTGTTATTTGTCTGTTCAACTTTTCTATCTCTTTCCAGTTCAGTTTTGGGAGACTATGTGTGTCTAGAAATTTGTCCATTTCACTTAGATTGTCAAATTTGTTGCCATATAATTGTTCATAGAGGTTGTTAACAATCTTTTGTATTTCTGTGGTGTCAGTTGTTACTTCTTCTCTTTCATTTCTGATTTTGTGTATTTAGGTTCTCACTTTTTGTTTCTTGGTGAGTCTAACTAAGGGTCCATCAATCTTTTTTATCATTTAAAAAAAACCAGCTCTTTGTTTCATTGATCCTTTGAATTGTTTTTTTGGACTCTATGTCATTTATTTCTTCTCTGATCTTTACTATTTCCTTCCTTCTACTTGCTCTGGGATTTTCTTTTTGTTTGCTTTCTAGTTCTTTAAGTTGTGAGGTTAGATAGTCTATTAGAGATTTTTCTTGTTTCTTGAGGTAGGCCTATAGTACTATGAACTTCCCTCTCAGAACTGCTTTCACTGCATCCTATAGATTTTGTGTTGTTGTGTGTTCTTTTTCATTGGTTCCCAGAAAGTTTTTAATTTCTTCCTTGATATCCTTGGTAACCCATTCATTGTTTAATAACATGTTGTTTAGCTTCCATGTGTTCAAATGTCTTTGCATGTTCTTGTTGAAATTGATTTCTAGTTTCATGCCATTGTGATCTGAGAAGATGCCTGATATGATTTCAATCTTCTTGAACTTGTAGAGAGTTAGTTTGTGTCCTAACATGTGGTCTGTCTTTGAGAACGTCCCATGTGCACTTGAGAAGAATGTGAATTCTGTAGATTTGCGGTGTAATTCTCTGGAGATACCTATTAAATTCATTTGATCTAGTGCTTCATTTAGAGATTCTGTTTTCTTGCCAAATTATTGTCTAGAGGATGTATTCAGTGATGTCAGTGGGGTGTTGAAGTCCCCTGCTATGATTGTATTGCTATCGATTTCTCCTTTGAAGTTTTCCAGAAAATTTTTAATATATTTTGGTGCTCCTATATTGGGTGCACATATGTTTATCAATGTTATATCTTCCTGTTGCATAGATCCTTTCAATATCATGTAGTGGCCTTCTTTGTCTCTAGTTATTGCCTTCATTTTCAAATCTATTTTTATCAGATATGAGTATTGCTATCCCAGCTTTTTTTCCTTTCTGTTTGCTTGGAAGATTTTTTTTCATCCCTTCACTTTCAACCTATGTGAGTCTTTTGTTGTGAGGTGGGTCTCTTGTAAACAACATATAAATGAGTCATGCTTTCTTATCCAATCAGCTACTCTGTGTCTTTTTATGGGAGCATTCAATCCATTTACATTTAAGGTGATTATTGATATGTATTTATTTATGGCCATTTTTGTTTAGTGTGGTTATATTTTTCTTCCTCTTTCTCTTGCTAATTGCAGCAGTCCTTTTAACATTTCTTGCAGTGCTGGTTTGGTGCTGATGTATTTTCTTAGCCTTTTTTTTGTCTGGGAAGTTCTTTATTTGACGTTTTGTTTTGAATGATAGCATTGCTGGTTAGAGTAGTCTTGGATTCAGATCCTTGTTTTTCATGACCTTGACTGATGCCATTCCCTTCTGGCCTGTAGTGTTTCTGTTGAGAAGTCAGCTGAGAGCCTTATGGGGTTTCCTTTGTATGTAACCTGTTGCTTATCTCTTGCCGCTTTTAGGATTCTTTCTTTGTCTTTAATTGTTGGCATTGTGATTACTATGTGTCTTGGTGTGGGCCTGTTTGGGTTTTTCTTACTTGGGGCTCTCTGTGCTTCTTGAACTTAAATAACTTCTTTCTTCACCAAATTAGGGAAGTTTTCTGTCACTATTTCTTTGAATATATTTTCTAACCCTTGCTCATTTTCTTCTTCTTCAGGAACTCCTATGATGCGAATGTTATTACGTTTTCAGTTGTCCCACAGTTCTCTTAAGCTGTCTTCCTGTTTTTTTTCATTGTTTTTTCTTTTTGGTTTTCTGATTGGTTGATTTTTTCTACCCTATCTTCCAATTCACTGATCTAGTTCTCAGCTTCCTCTACTCTGCTATTTAGACCTTCCAATGTGTTCTTTATTTCTGATATGTCATTCTTCATTTCTTCTTGGTGGTTTTTAATTTTCAACTGGTTGATTTTCAACATTTACATGTCTTTACTCATGGTGTCCATGTCTTTACACATGCTGTTGAGCTTCCTCAAGATCTTGGCTCTGAATTCTAGTTCTGTTAACTGGGTTAACTGCATCTCATTTATCTCATCTTTGGTAGAGGTCTCTTGTTCTTTCATTTGGCTTTTGTTTCTGTGTTTCACTATTTTGGCTATCACAGTGGGCTTTGGAGCCTGCCAAATTTTCCCTGTGGGTGTTGGTGTTCTGCTGTTTGTGGATCCCTCTCCTGGGTTTGGATGAGCGAGGGAGGACCCACGTTAAACATCACTGTCAAGTCTTACTTTCCTGGTTAGAGTTGCTTGCCCAGGAATGGTCCAGTTATTCTCTAGCTTTTTGCCTGGAGGCTATCAGTAGCAGTTACTTGAAGTGTTTTGGGTTGTTAGTTGAATGAAAAATTCCTTCAGGTGCTCAGAGTAAGGGGATTTCCCAAGGGTGGGGCCGATGCTAGTTGTTAATGGGCCTCAATTTGCATTTCAATGGCCACCAGGTGGGGTTGAATTTTTGAGGGAGGGGCCGCTGCCTCTCCCCAGAGCCTTGGGAAGGACTAAGATGACCACAGTCCTGTGTAGCTGCAACTCAGTAAAAGCTCTGAGTGCCCTCCAAACCCCGAGTGTCCCCACACAGTTCCAGTCCAGTCTGCCCTCCCTCTGCCAGAGCCCAAGGTAAGTGGCTGTGGCTATTTTAGCATCTGTCCTGGCTCTGCACTGTGGAGCCACTTGAGAGTTTAACCCGAGTCCGCTGCTCACAAATAAGGCCGCTGCCGTCTATGGGCTCCCAGCCCCCCTCTCGCGCTTTCACAATCCAACCAGGGTCAAGTCAGTGTCTCTGGTTATATGGTCCTCCAATCTGTTGCTTTTTCACAATAATTTGTCTTTATTTTCATTGTAATTCCAGTTTGGTCCTGGGAGATGGTCTGTGTAGCTTCCATTCACTCCATTGCCATTTTACTTTCCAGCTATGTGCCTATATTTCAATGACTTTGATGTTTGAGGGACACTGGTCATATATTTTGTGGATTGTCCCCAAGAGAAATTCGTCTGGTGTTTTTCTTGTGGTTAGACCAGAGAGGGTTTTGGGACATAGAACCACAGAAGTAAAGTACCATCTTTATAACATAATATCAACTGTACATACTATTATCTGATTCATCACTGTTGATGTGAACTTTGCTCATGTGGCTGAGGCAGTATGCTTGCCAGGTTTCTCTACTGTGCTTAACCCCCCACCCCATGTTGTACTCTTTGGGATAAAGTCTCTTAGTACAGCATATTTAAAAATGCCCTTGCTGGGTTGGCTCAGCAGTGGAGCATCAGCCTGTGGACAAAAGAGTCACAGATTCAATTCTGGCCAATGGCACCTATCTCAGTTGTGGTTCGTTCCTCGACCCTGGTCAGGGTTATGCGGGAGGCAACCAATTGATATGTCTCTCTCACATCAATGTTTCTCTCTCTCTCCCTCCCACTCTATTTGAAGATAAATGAAAAAATATCCTCAGGTGTGGATTTTTTTAAAAAGTAGAAATAGTGTTTCACATCCTAGAAGGTAGAATATCTACACAAATTATTTGTAAATATTCTACAAGAAAGATTTGTCTATTTTTTTTAATCATTATTTCTATAAGTATGGATTAATGGATACTAAGTTTCTATTTTAGGTTTAATCCAATACTGCTTTATTTTGTTGCTTTAATTTCCTAAGCTTTGGCCATTGAAAACTCCTTTAACTGGCATTGTGTCCCTTTGACATATTACTATCATTGTGTGAGTTATTTTGTTTTGTTTGTTTTTTGAATACTTCATTACCTTCGGGAACTATATCAACTCCAGGGTCATCTTATACATTTGTTGATCACACTATGGAATTAACCATTTTTTCAAAGAAGTCATGAGTCCTCTTATTGGAAAATGCTATTAGAACCTAAGAACTGAGGGGGAGGCATGCTTATTGCTACAGGGTGTCATTACTTCTGGGCCCCTCAGCTGATAGAGCAAGTTAATACATGTGCATATACTTTTTCACATGTAGTATAGTGCCTTATAACAGAGTATTCTCTATTCTTTCCTATGATATTAAAATATGTGTAATATATAAATACATATACAGACATTTATTTCATATGTATCATACATGTATTTTGTGTGTATCATATTATATATAAGTATATCATATTTATTACGTTTGTACCAAAATATATATTCATTCATTTATTATATATGTACATATATTTAATTCATATATATGATGTTTATGTTGGTTTAAACATCATAATATTATTGTTTATAATGTCATATATGATAATTAATAGCTGTCATATCTATTATTATCCTATCTATTGTATAAAAAATTTTTACTAAGATGGTAAGTTTGCCAATTCTTTCTTGAATTTCTGTTTATTTCTTCTCTAGTGTTTATTTGGAGGCTATATTATTAGGTATGCATGTATTGAAAATAATTATTTGACCCTGGTAAGTAATTTCTTTTAATTCAATGACACTCTTTGGCCTTAATAATTTTTTTACTTCCAAATCTAATTTGAATACTTATATATTTTGCTTAGCATGTTTCTTTGGTTTGGTAGTTTCTTAAAAATAATATTTAGTTGAATTTTTAACAGTTTTACAGTTATATAATTTATATACCATAAAATCCACTCATTTAAAATGTATAGTTCAATAGTATTTAGTATATTTAGAGTTGGGCAACCACCACCATAATCTAATTTTAGAATGCCTACTACTTAGTGTTAGTCATTCCTCACTTTACTTCCCTCTTCCAGCCCTAGTCAACCACGAATCAACTTTCTTCTTCTATAGATGTCCTATGCTACTCATTTCTTATCAATGGAATCACACAATATATGGTCTTTCGTAGCTAGCTTCTTTTATTTAGTATAAAGTATTTTGAGCTTCATCTTTGTCGTAACATGTGTCAGTACTTTATTTCTTTTTTTAATCCTCACCCAAAACTAATTTTACATTTATCTTCAGACAGAGAGGGAGGGAGAGAGGAAGAGGAAAAGAGAGAGAGAGAAAAAAACAAACAAACATTGATGTGAGAGAGACACATTGATTGGTTGCCACCTGCACGACCCCAACCAAGACTGGGGATGAACCACAACCAAGGTATGTGTCCTTGACTGGAATCAAACCCAGGACTCTTTGGTCTGCAGGCTGATGCTCTAACCACTGAGAAAAACTGGTTTGGGCTATTTCTTTTTATTTTGAAACAATATTTAATTGTAGTTGAATTTTTAAATTAAATCTAAATGTCTGTTAGTAATGACCTAGTTCGTGCTATTTTCTAATACCAGAGTAATGTCTCAAACAGGGTTAGTTCAAAGTGGAAATAACTTACAGAATGAATGGATTGCAGGACTTAGTTATAGGAATAGAAGGAACCAGGGTGCCTATTGAAAGTGATTCTTCATGTTTTTGGAAAATCATCATAAATAGGAAAGAATTTATTAACATTCATGTTCACCCATAATTTGAAATTTAGTGTTCTGGTAGGAACTGCTCAGGCAATTCAGAGTTGGCTATTTAACCATGTTTTATTTTCATTTGAAACATGGTAACAATCTAATGTAAATGGTAAAAATGTCAGTACTTTCTTAGCACAGTATTGAGGGATCCGTGAGTACAGAAAAGTGGTTATGTTAGAATGGTTTTCAACTTAAGACCTTTAAACACATTGCATAACTATGTCCCCTTGAAGAATGTGGAGTACATTTTTTCACCAATTTGAAAGTTGGAGTGGATGGTTGAAATCCTGCAAATAACCAAGCTCTAGTCTAACAGTTTGGCAGGATGCTAGTATGGCAGGGATTAGATGACAACAACTAAACAATCAGAGGCAAAGTGGTTGTAGGTCCCTTATGAGCAAAAGACATGGCTTGTAGCCAGTGCCTTGATCCACAAAGATCAGGGCCGAAAGCTAATGCATCATGGTGGTCTTAGGTATGACATAAATGAACAAGAAAGTAGGGGGGTGCTTAATTTGTATAATTTTTAAAAATCAAGACCTGGCCTAGCCGGTGTGGCTCAGTGGTTGAGCATCAAACCATGTACCTGGAGGTCACTGGTTCAATTCATAGTCAGGGCACATGCCTAGGTTGTGGGTCAGATCCCCAGTTGGGGGGGGGGGCAGTGCACACAGGAGGCGGCCAATTGATGTTTTCTTTCTCATCAATGTTTCTATCTCTCTCTACCTCTCCCTTCCTCTCTCTCTAAAATCAATAAAGAAGAAAAAATTTAAAGAAAAATCAAGACCTTGTGAGCAAAAGTTTTGTATCAGCTGCTGCTATGCAAAATAGTCATCCAATCAATATCCAGATCTAATTCCACTCACACAGATTTGTAGCCATTAATTAAAGAGAAATTCATTTACCACGAGGAAGGTAACTACAATATCTTTGTTAATTATCCCTTGAACTTTCATAAATAGGGTCCAAGCCATTTGTAGAATAACCATGCAATAGGAAAATGGGAATACTCAGAGGTTTGAGGAATACTAAATATGCAATCTGAGCTAAATTGAAAGAAAGTCACCATAAATATCTCCATGGTTTTCTGGTAAAAGAGGGAATAAATTTGGCCAAATCTATGTCACAACAGGTTTACTAGGTCCATAGACCTACCCGTGGTTATTTCCTCCTGACCCAAACATGTAATTGGGACAAACTTAGCACCTGAATGAACATATATTGTGGTTCTGTGACCTCTGGAGTAAGAGTAATTACTTTAATATGACTCATATTAAGTAGAAGCCCATTAAAAAGCCTACTACCCACCCTAGTCATAATAAAAGCAATATCATTACATCTCAGAAGATGTAGTTATATCAGAGATCAGCACTACCAAAAAGAATTGATGGAATCTGGGGTGGTGATGTTCATAACATCCCCATTCAGTACACCTACCTAGGCCCTGGGGGAAAAAATCAAAACACAGCACACAGTTGTAGGCTGCTTGAAACTAGTCCAGGTGGTTGCCCTCATTGTGGCTGATTATTAATGCTAATCAGTGCAACCTAGGGCTTCATATACTGTTATCTGGTAAATAAGTTCTTTATTCTACCTGCAGCAAAGAACAAAAATTGCACTTTACAGAGCAATGTGAATTAACTTTCTTCCCTCTCAGCTATGTCAAGTCTTACATACTCTGTGATAATGTGGTTTGGGGGACCTTGAGCATCTAACATTCCAGAGCATGTTACACGGGTCCACTTTGCTCATGACAGCATGCTAACCAAACTCAGTGAACAGAAAGTGATGTGTGCCCTAGAAGACCTAATGTAGCAGAAGGTGGCAGATAAACATGGACATTCAAAGGTCTGTCAGTTAATGAAACTCTTAAGAGTTCAGGGGTTTAGGTTTTGTCAGACTATCACCTCTAAGATAATGGACAAGTAATAGCCACTCACATCTCCTGCCGCTAAGAAAAATACACAGCACTTTGTGAGTCTCTGTTTCAGAGACAGAATATACCACACATCAAATATGGTGGTTCTGACCCATTCTTTTTTTTTAGTAACTCAGAGGCAGACAGGTTTGATTGGGGTGCAGAGAAAGAGAAGGCTCTGCATCAGTTTCAGGTGTACTTATTCCTTCCTATTGTTGATGAACAACATGCTATTTTTAATAAAAATAAGCAGTGCATTTAAGGGAAAAAGTCACATATGCAAAGACTTGGAAGTAGGGGGTCTGTACAGCCTCTAGTGAGCCCTGGCAAGAAGGTCTGTATGCTAAGAGGCTAAACACAAAATGCTTTACTTGTTTACTTAATAAATTAAAGAGCAGTAGTTACTAACCTACTAAGATTCACAATATAACGTGTGCAAAATTAAGCATGCATTTTCAAACAGGCATAGTACTACTTAGATTTAAATATCCAAGAACAATATTTTTCAAGAGAGAGTACTAACATCATCTATGTTTTATAGAATAAAATATATACATTGCCTATAGCATAAATAACACACATTGAACATATAGATACATGCATGCTCCAGAATAGGAAGGAATATTTATTCTCAGCAAAGAATTATTGTGACCAATTTATATAAATGTAAAGGGGAAATCCAAAGCTCCTTTCTTACGATAAGGCATAGTTTAGATTTTAACAAAGAAAATTGGAAGCATTTGATGGAACCAAAAGTTATTCCTTGTAGTTTCTTTCTCTCTCTCCTAACCTCAGCCATGACTAACAATTGAAATGCATAGACTCACAGGGAAAGTAGGAAAGAAGATAAAAAGAAATGATTATTAAGTTTGACTAAGAAGAAGATCTTTTTAATGGTGAATTAAATTGCTTGGAAAATAATTCATTGATTTCCTTGGAATATGATTTTTATAACTTTCTCTATTCCATAGAAGTCAAGAAAAGGTACAGTTATGTAAAGGTCTTCTGCAGGGCTGCATTAGTACCTCTGCACGATTCACTTGCAAATTCTTTTAGTTTCATTCAAAGAGGATCCAGAGACATTTTCAATCAAGAATGTGCTCTTGGTTACATACTGAAGACTGCCAAAAGCCCCGGAAAGAATTAGGGGAAGGAAATTGACCCAAGAGTTTTGTTCTGTATTTTTTAAAGGAAATTTTGAGCAGATAAGTTTTTATTTGTTTTTTCCCCCTTTTGTTATCCCAGTCCCTTATTTACTATCTTATAAGAATTAATCCATATATTCACATTGAATGTATTTTTCCTTCAATCAGCAGATCTTGTGTTTGCCCGGCAAGCTTTCTTGCAATGTTTACAATACTAGAGAGTCATGGTAAACTTCAGATACCTAGTACTGGCTGCACGGTACGGCTTTGAGATTGGCAGATCAGTCAACTGGCCCGATTTTCTCAAAATAACCATTCTGGGTTCTGGAGCATCGATCCCTGTTCGCCTTAAAATTGTAGGATGGTGACTTAAATTGCATGTATTATAAATAAGATGTTTTGTAAAAATTTTAGTTAATACAATATGCATGCATATTTATTCCAAAGAACTTAAAAGGCACAACTGCTAATAAAGTGGGTTGACGCCTTTTAAGCTTTAACTGTTTCCCCCTCTGTTTATGTTGAATTTTCTTTAGTACATGAAGTGTCTATTGAACTTCTCTAGTTTATATGTCAGGAATTCAAAATCCTGGGCACTTTGCTGGGCTACCATAGAAACCCACGTGATTGATTGCATTTCTCTTGCTGCTGCTTTAATAACAAGTCAGTAACACCCCATCCACCTTGATCCCCCAGCACTGTTTTCAGTAACATGTACCTGCTTTCTTTATTGGTGACTCCCTCTCTTGACAGTAAGACACGTGATGTCCATTATCCTTAATATATTTATGTATTTAATCAACTTTTCTTTTTATATTTTCTTGAGCTATTAGGATAAAATTTGTCCTCCAAGCCATCATAAAAAACAGTGTTATTGAGAAGGTAGTCATTACAGGGTATGAATGAACATGTTTATTAAATTATATCTTATGATGTTATTTAAAATAAATATGATCATGCATATTTTATAGATTTGAAATACCAGAAGGTTTAGGTTCTTAGTGGATAACTTAAAAAAAGCAGTGATGTCCCTGACCAGTCGGCTCAGTTGGTTGGAGCATCATCCCATATACCAAAAAGGTTGCTAGTTCAGTTCCTGGTCAGGGCACATACCCAGGTTTTGGGTTTGATCTCTGGTCTGGAGCTCATGGGAGACCAAGCCATCAATCTTATTGTCTCACATCAATGTTTCTCTGTTTCTCTCTCTCTCTCTCCCTTTCTTAAAAAAAAAAAAAAAAAAAAAAATCAATGAAAACATATTCTTTTGTGAGGATTTTTTAAAAGTCAATGATGGCTAATGCAATTTAAGAGCCTTCCTCCCCTAATAAACCAACTCCTAAAATATTATGATATCTAAAATTATTTTTTTAATCCTCACCAGAGAATATTTTTTTATTTATCTTCAGATAGATTAGGAGGGATGGTGGGAGGGAGAGAGAGAGAGAGAGAAACATCAAAGTGAGACAGACACATCAAACAGTCACTCCCGCACGACCCCAACCAGGGCTGATACTAAACCACAACTGAGGTATGTGCCCTTGGCCAGAATCGAGCCTGTGACTCTATGGTCCTCAGGCCGATGCTCTAATTGCTGAGCCAACCCATCCAGGGCTCTGAAATTATATTAATTAACTAATAGTAGAATAAAATATTTCTTAAATATACTAGATTTTGAAGAAGTAAGAAACTTAATAGAAACATATTCCAGATTCTTATGATTATTATGGAATCATTAACCAGTTTAAACTCTTAAAACCAAGATTATTTTAAATTCTTAAAATCAAGATAATTTAATAAAATAATGCACATTACATAAATATTTACTATGGACTCTGTGCAAAGTATTATGCTGAGTATTGTATTAACTGTGCCCTTAAAACAATGACACTAAGATTTTGGTTAAAGTTTTTATTATCTAAATTAAAGCAAAGGACAGATATTTTAAAGGTATGAAAAAAATTCAAAATAAGCAGCATAGTTTCTGTGTACTGTTCTATATAGAACTTATTTCTCCCAACACTGATCTCTTACCTTGGTACAACTAACCTATTATGTCTTAATGTACCTACTGTCCTAGCAAATGGGCACACAGTTTCTTTAGATATTTGGCTTCAGTTTGACAGGTTTTGAATACTGTAGACTCACAACGCCATTGTTAAATATTCTATATTTCGAAATATAAAATCTGGGGAGTACTTTATTTGTGAAAAATAGTTCATAGCTGAAAGCATCCACCTGAGTCGCTTTTCCTGAAATTAAGCAGATAGTAGCTGACCAAAATGCTGTTCAATCTAATCCAGTATCACTGCATGGAAGTCAAAGGTCAACTTCAAGAGAAATGTTAACTTACTACTTTAATTAATTATCAAGGGAATATATCATTTAATAATCAGCCTTTTCTTGATTCTTTCGATCCAGGATGTACTTTAACGTGAAACACAATAAAACGGGTATGCCTGTTTTTAGGCAGGATGGAAAATGAAAACTTCCCCTTAAACAGTTTTTTTTTCCTGAGCTTCAAGAATGCGGTCTCGCCCTGGCCGGTTTGGCTCAGCATTTAGAGCGTCGGCCTGCGGTCCAGAGAGACCCGGGTTCGGTTCCCGCTAAGGGCACGTACTTCGGTTGCAGTTTGTCCCCGGCCCTGGTTGGTCATGCGGGTGGCAGCCACTCGACGTGTCCCTTCACGTCGATGTTTCTCTCTCTCTCTCCCTTCCTCTCTCTCCCTCCCACTCTATCTGTACAAAAAATGGAAAAATATCCTCGGGCGAGGATAAAAAAAAAAGAATGCGGTCTCTTTGTTTCCCACATACACAATTGGCAATGCACGATCGTAGAATAAGAAGAACTAAGGTTTTATTCATGAGTGTTTGTGCATGTGTGTTTCAATTTAAATAAATTTTAATGTTCTGTTTTAACCATCATTTATGAGAGATTTACATTTACACATACAAGTAGAATGTAGACAAAAAGAACCAGTTGTAGCTGCCTTTCGGTAGGAATTATCTATTTTAATACATTCAATAATAATTTACTTAAATACTGAGTGCCTGCTATGTGGCAGACACTGAATTAATTCGAGAACTAGGGCTCTCATCCCTAGCTGCACTTAGCAATAACCTACAGAGATTGCAGAAAATACAGGAATGGGTACATCTTCATGGATTCAGACAGCTTAGCAGGTGCAGCCTGAGCCTTTGAAAATTACAGAGATCCTCCCAGGATTCTAATGTGCAGCCAAGATTGAAAACAGAGAAACAATACTTCTAAACAAACAGAATCTTGCTTTGACAGTGACTCAACAGAGTTCTCTCTTTAAACTGACTTCTTGTTCACCTGAGACACTTTAAGCTCCATAAAGTCAGGGATTGGGTCTATTTTCTCACAGTACGTGAGAGCCCAGTAGAGTGTCTGGCTGAGCAAATGCTTAACCGATATTAGCTGAATGAATGAAAATGGTTTTTGACAGATAATATAATTTAATCTCTTGTCTTTAACATTTGCATGAGGATTGCTTTTAAATCTACAACTCTCATTCTTTTCTCAACATCGGATCTTTAAAATATTCATGCGTTAGTCTTGTCTTCTTAAAATAATGCAGGACCATTGAGGGCAAGGGCTTTGGCTTGTGACAGTATCACTCTCTTTCAATTTACAGGCACTTGATGCCACATATTTAATAAATAGCAGATACCAAACCAGATCCAAACATTTTGGACTCTTAAGTCTATTATTGCCAGTATACCATGCTAATAATTTTATATTCTGTATATGACCAAGTAATGTTGGGAACCAGATGGGAGTTCTGTAATCACTTGGTGTATCGATGGAAAGTAACCAGTTTCACAATTCATCATTTTGGGTTCTGGTTCTGGAGTCACCCAGGATCCACTGATTTCCCAAAGTCTTGCAACTGAATAGAAAGTTGTGCAGATGTTTAGCAGTATGTTTACCTTCAGCCATCAAGGGGTTAAACATGTCAAAGGCAGGACAGCCCACTCTCTTTCCATAAGATTGTAAGATTTAAACAGTCAATAATTTAATATTAGAGGACATTGATGTCTTCAAATAATCTTTTGAGATTTCCTTAAAGATTTATATCTCAACTGCCAAAAACGAGACATTGTGAATAACAGAAACCAATGCAGCGAGCAACCCTGGATGTGTCCCTCGATGGCTTGTCTGAGAGCAGAAAGAGGAACGTTACTCTCCTGAGCCCTGCAAGTACAAGGCTGACCCAAATCCTTCCTGATAAAGATCAAACGGAGACAACAAGCTACAAGGAATTCCTCCAGCAACAGAATAAATATTGGCATGCCAAGAAGTAATCTACTGGTGGAAATAGAGGCACTAAAAACCATCCTGTGTCTAGTCAATCCCAAGTTCAGCACAAATCCTCATCTGACACAATCGAGAAGGTGTCAAAGTGAGTATATTTCTAGTCAATATAAAAACAATTATTTCTGGTTTTCACCTCCTGTTGACAGTTCTGTGCCTTTCCATTTATTCCACCAGAGCGGTTCTTGCTACATGTTTTCTCTGCTATGAGAGGTGATTTAGCCTAGAGAGTCACTGAGCATTTGCTGATTGGCCAGGGGAGCAGCTGTACCCGTCCCCAATATTGACTGGAGAAACTGTTTTACAGGGGCCTTGGTCCCCTACCTGGTAGTAGTGAGGGATACTTCTCTGCTTAATGAAGTGTTGTGCTGCAGCAGAAAGACACAGAATACAAGTAAATAAACCCCAGTCTTCCTTTCAGCATTTTCATTGTGTTGTGTGGGTACCAATTTTGCTTTGTAAAACTCGCAGATTTTTATGTGGTGAGAATACTCTTTCTCAGGGGAGATGGCGATTATAAAGTTATATGGACATGAGTACTGTTGATAATACATAAGGTTTATGAAAACTATTTCTGTGAGGTTTGCGTGTCATTTCTCTTAGAAATAGATCCGTATCATTTAAATAGTTCTGCATTACCTTTGGGTAAAAACATGGTAGCCCTTTAAAAAAATGCCACCGATACCTATCATTGAGGACTGAAACAGGTCATCTCTTCTTGCTTTGTTGACCTCTCCAGATTTTTAGACAGAATTTATTTTTTTCAGTCAGTGTGATTCAAAAACTTAAATTACATCACAAAAAATAGTATAACTTCTTGCTCTGTGCAACAATGAAAGGGAATCAATCCCATAATTTTTTCTTTGAAATCATAGCTATTGTTCAGGTCAATAACAGCTTAATATCTTGGTCAAATCAAAAGTGACATTTGTGCCTTCCCATCTTAGACTGTGATGAAACTTTCTTTGCATGTAATCTTTTCAATAATATTCACTTCTTTAGCTCAGCGCTCCTATTATTTCCATGCCTGATAAACCTTGTGTTATTTAATATCTGTGTTTTCTAGTCTATAGATGAGAACACCAAAATTTAGTTACTAAACCACTCAGCAAATAATGGGTAGAGCTAGGATGGATACCCAGGCTCATCATTTCCTCAATGTGTTATCTTCCACTTGACAAAATTGCTTATTAGAATCATACTAATGCCAACCTCTATTTGGTTAGTGATGAGCTTTTCATATCACATGTCATTATGAATCACATTCTATTATAAAGTAAACACTGGGCAGGTGCAGTCATGGAGTGGCTTGATTCATGCCATTTCTGCTCAGAATGTTATTTTGTCACTAACTATCTAATAACAAAATAGGGTTCCACATTTTCAGTAAATTATACATAAATAGGCTACATAGAAACAAATGTCAGCAGTAGGTTCAGATTCAGAAACAGCTGTCTTCAGGTATTCTGGGATAACTGAAGGGTTAGTATGGAGTAAGTACTATATGGAATAATTATACTGTAGAGACCAAAGACCAAATTCTTCTGCCAAAAATGTAAAAAGTTACACTAATCAACTTTAAATTCACAATATGAACTTTGAAAACTGTACTTGGCATGTTTTAGGTACCCTGGTCTCTCTCAATCAAGCCCTCTCTTCTCTCTTCTTTCTTCTCTCTTCTCCCTCTCTCTCTTCTCTCCCTCTCAGCTCTTCATAAATTTCTTCCTGCACAATGCCACCCAACAATTGATATAAAAGTCACAGGTATCCATAAATCCAAGAGATGTTTTTAAATGTTTATTATATATATATATATTTTTTTTAAATATATATTTTTAAAAAAAGTGTCATATATATATATATATATATATATACACACACACACACACACACACACACACACACACACACACATACCAGTGGACATATCTCAAGTAAGAAAGCTAACTAGAATACCTAAGTAGTTCTACTGGCAGACATATATTTTGTTCACTAACTTTTTGTATTAACTATGCATAATCATCTGACTACTTTATCAGTAGATCGAATTTGCTGCATCAAAAAGAGGAGGTCAGGTAAGCAAGCATTTATGATATTCAAAGGGTAAATTTACTTTTCCACTTGATGGCACTTTATGCTGGAATCATGTACACCTCCTGAATTACCCATGGGATAGTCACCTTGGCCTACCTATGTTACCTGGAACCTGTTTGTTTATCTGTGATCTACTCTTTCTTTAACATTCTTTTCTCAGCTAGGCTGTGAATTTTCACTTCTGCAGCTCAGTACTCGGAGTGAAATCTTTTTTCCCATAAGGCATACATAAATTTAGGCTTGTGTTTACAATATCCTTGATTACATTTAACACAGTTTATCAACCAACAGAGAAGAAAGTAGAGAAAGTCAACTCTCTCTCTCTCTCTCTCTAAATATAAATATATATATATATATATATATAATCTTTATTGTTGAAAGTATTACAGGTGTCCCCCTTCTTTCCCTCTTGACCCCCTCCTCCCCATTCCCACCCACCTGCCCCCTGCCTTCACCACACTGTTGTCTGTGTCTATTGGTTATGGGTTATGCATATATGCATATTAGTTCTTGGTCTATCTCTTTCAACCCCCTTCCTCTTTTTCCTCTGAGGTTTGTCAGTCTGTTCCTTGCTTCCATGTCTCTGGTTCTATTTTGTTTGTCATTTAATATAAAGCATTTTAGGAAGTTAACCTGAATAACCAGTAGAGGTCTCTGCTGCTCATGTAAAAGTCCCTTAAGAACAAAATATAACAAAACCTCTGAAAGAAGTGTACTGGCCTAATTGTAGTGTGGTCACCAAGAGTTTATTAGAAGAGAAAAATGTATATTTTTAAATGGTAGGAAGAGAAAAATAAAAGTAAACGGAGAGCCCTAGCTCGTGAGGCTCAGTCGGCTGGGCACTGTCCCATGCACCAGGAGGTCACTGGTTTGATTCCTGGTCAGGGCACATGCTCGGCGTGCAGGAGGCAGCCAATTGATATTTCTCGCATCAATGTTTCTTTCTCCTCTCTCTCCTTTCCTCTCTGTCCAAAAAAATCAATTTAAAAAATATTTTTTAAAAAAAGAAATATAAGTGAAGAAAGGATCCATGCCAGATATTGGAGGTGAGTGGCAGGCTCTAAGAATGGATGCACCCACAAGGCAAGGTAGGAACATGGAAGAACTGTAGGTACATTTCATGGGAGTATTTAAGTCAGTCTCCCAGTAAGAAATGGCCTTAGTTCAGGGAAGTTCAACGGGAACTGCATCAGGGCAATGGGGAGACAGAATTTGAAACAATATCAAATGAGCCAGAGTCAGCTGCGGCGATGCCCAGTGCTGGTCTGTTGATGTTCGTCTGCCCTGTCGGAGTTCACCTACAGTGATTCGGCCCAGAGGCACAGCAACGGGACACAGCAGGGCAACACTCCTAAATGAACTGAGATATCAGGATGTACAAAGGCAGGACTTAGTCACATAGGAACAAACCAGGGGCTTAAATGTTGCCCTTGTGCTAGATTAGGATGTTGTTAGACAAAGAAACTAGATGCTTAATTGTTGGAACTGGGTGTAATGATCACAGCAGAACTTCTAAATAGTAAGATTATCCAGAAGCTGCCCACCTGGATAACATATTTCTGTAAATTCCCTCTGCATGGGAATACAATGGAGTTCAGAGTACGTGGATAGTCCAAACCTGCAAAGGTGAGGACAGTTGTCCCCAGGTGTACAAGATGACGTTTCCAGGCAGATCATTACAGGGCACATTTTAATCTGCTTGGAATGGTTCCTCTATGAGTGTTTTCCATCCTAACTGGATTAAAAGAATTCACAAAATACTTGTTAGGAATTAACACCTGTGAAAAAGAGGAGAGAAAGTAGAAATGGGAAGAAGGAGAAACTGAACTAAGATGCACACTCAACATAGTCTTGGCTGACCCAGTGCAGAGCTCTGGAAAGAGTAAGTCCATCAGAGTGTCATGTAACAGGCCACGACAGCTGGAATTTGTCCCTCTTCCCTCAATTCAGTCATCATTTGTGGGTTGTGCAATAAGCACTGACTTTAGGAGATGTTTTAGATAGAAAACTAACAGCCATGTTTTAGAGGGCGTCGTTATTTTAAGAAGACAGACGACAAGACTGCAAAGGGATTCGGCCACTGAACTTGACAAGTAAAAGAACATCGAGAATCTTGGTGAAAACACTTGTGCTGGTTTGATGGAGTCCAAGTCAAGATAACACAGGTTGTAGGAACATGACGAAGATTTGGGGAAAGAAGAGATTTGTTGTCATTAAGATACAATCTTTTGGTCACGCAACCACTACTTAGAGTGTGTGGGTATTTTTTGATTTCTCACTGAGCCAGCCAAAGAAACTCTGGCATTTGTTTGTAATATTCCAAAGTGTCTTGATGGAGTAAAATTAATAGTCAAGGATTGATTCCTTTGGAATTTTGTTTTATTTGTATTGGTGGGGTTGGGAGTAGGTATCATTGGAAAGCACATGGGCTCACGGCAAAATAATTGGCATGGTTTCTAAAAACTAAATGAAGTCTCAGTTAACATTTTCCTTGCTAAAACAATTCATGAATCTTCAGTTCTTCATTTTATTTATTTATTTATTTATTGTTTTGTTTTGTTTTTATCCTCACCCAAGGACATTTTTCCTTTTTTTTTTTCAGGTAGAGTGTGTGTGTGGGGGGGGGAGAAAGAGAAATAAACATCAATGTGAAAGGGACACATCGAGTGGCTGCCATCTGCACGACCCAACCAGGGCCGGGGACAAACTACAACTGAGGTATGCGCCCTTAGCAGAAACCACAGGCTGACACTCTAACCGCTGAACCAAATTGGCCCGGGCTTCAGTCCTTCCTTTTAAATTCCTCCAGTCTCCACTCAGATTGAACTCCCTTCCAGGGAATCACCACCAGTGAAATCCAAATAAAAGTTTCTTCTCAACTTCACTAAATGTGGTGAGAGATCTTTGATCTCTCTATTCAGGACATCATGCCAGAGAAGGCTAAGCACACGTATTCTTAGCATTATATTTTGGAACTTTGATCTCATCTCCTCAAAGAAGCATAGCCACCTGAGGGGTTTAGACTACATATATTACTAAGTACTCCAGGTTGTACGATCCATCAAGCAGCAGGTGTGACCAGAAAAATATGAGCCATTCATTGTAGCCTTAAAATATTGTTTTGTATCCCTGACTATTGTGAAGTCACCTAATCTCTCAGGGCCTCAGTTTTCTCATCTGTAACATGGTTGGGTTGGAAGAGTTATGTAAAGTGCCATTCAGCAATAAGATTCTATTATTAAGATTTTTTTTTAAGTAAGCCACCTTTCATAATCTCACTGCACATTACACAAAATTTTGTGAGCTTTCCTTGGGACTTAACCTTCACATACATCATCATTTCTATCACATAAGTATTTTAAATCCCAAATAAACAGCTTAAAAATCAACATTGTTACCCTAATACATTTATAAGATAAAGTTTGCTTATACATGCATTTGCAGATTACTTTAGTTGGATTTGTGATCATTTCATCCACAAGATGTCACTGTCTGCCACGATTTGCTTTACAATAACCGCTTTCCCCCTAGGGCTTTTGATAGCGTGCCCTGTGCTAAACAGAGTCAAGTACACAAGAGAACTAAACCCACTGTGATAATTTCTATATTCAGTGAAATCCTACATACATTTAGCAGATTTCAAAGATGAATATGCATATTTCATGATAATCTGTTCTTAAAACATGCTTTTAACCTTATCTGCTGATTTTGAATATAGAATATTTCTGATAGATAATGTTATGGAAGAATCATAAAAAAGGAGTAATATTAAACAAAAATAATTGAGGCTGAAAATGATATTTATTGTAGCAAAACACATTCTCTGCAAGAAAAATAAAATGGATGTTTACTATATGTTGCGATTGGTCTAAAATACTAAGGCAGAAGGTTTGGCTGAATGTAGTATACTCTGCTATAGAGTCTGGATGTCACTTGGGCACATCGACCTGGCACTTCTACTAGTATTTACATAAGTCTGAGGGTGCTGCACTCTTGGCTCTTTCCTGGGCCTTTCCGTCACACCTGTGCCTTTGTGTACAAGGCTCTTATCATTATTTATGCCTAATTAGCAACAGCAGAACTGAGCTGCACCATCTCTTCTGGTTGAAGAACCTGAATTACAGTGGTGAAACCTCGCTGTGCACCACAGACAGAAACCTATGCACACTGAGCTTAATAACGAATAAAGTATTTCACTGTGTGACAACGGTACCTGTAAAAGCTTTTCCCTGGCATACACTTTGAGGATACTGTTAGAAAAGAAGGGTTTTACTTTTAATTGCCTAGATACACTCAGATCACAAGTTTCAATATGATCTGACTCATAGAATAAAGGTTCAACACATTAATCCCTGCAATTACTAACTGCTGTGATCAGATTCTATGAAATGTTTTATAATCATATGTGGAGAATTGGCAACTCAAGCATAATAATCAGGTTAAAAACCTCTGTTTTTGCCCAAACATGTAGTATCTGGGGAGGCCACAGGATGTCAGGCTTCACTCTGAAACCGTTAAAGGAGTTCAAGGTTCCATTTGTTCCCTTCACCTTTCCCTGGATTTGAAGTTATAATAGAAAACTAGTTATATATTCTATTATCTTTTGGAGGACTTTCAATTTCATCTGAATCCTCTTATATGTTTCAATAAATATATAGATACCTTGAAAAACAATGTAGATTTTGTTTCCTTGTTGCGTATACCCTCCCACTTTCTTACTTGATTTTAGATGACTTTACTATTTATGTTACTATTTCTACATTAAGAAGAATGAGTAAAATGAACAAACAGGCCCTCCTCACTCTTCATGTGTGAAATGGATTATTTGGCTCAGTGCTGGTCTCAACCAGAGTGTCACCGCAAGGAGAACTGGATTTCTTACTGTTTTCTAGTTCTCTCTGTTGTTGGTACTCAGCCATGCTAACTCTGTGCCCAGTCATCAGCCTTGGCTGAACACAGGAAGTGTGACAGTGGGGTGTCCTGCAAACAACAGTAAACAGGTGGAAGGGCCTGGAAAATTCTCTCCTGACCTTCATTTCAGATTTTAGAAAATTAAAACATGATCTACTGACCTCACAGAAGTTTTATGAGCCCAGAAGTGCCGTGTTTCTTATTGCTAGTTGATAGCCAGCATCACAGAGTTGTGTTAAAATTTAAGAACATTTCATTCTTGCATCAACTGTACTCCCAAATCCAGCCTGGAGAGGCTTTACCCACAGACCACAGCCTTTACCAACAGGATGTTTTTGCTACCTGGTAGGAGAAAGAGGTGAAACTGCATGAAAAGCTGAAAGTAATTTATGCATGAGGCCCAACTCACTCAACCAGCTAGAAAGCTGGGCAGTAGCACAGTACCCTCCGCAGCATATGTTTGATGGGCAGTGTGTTGCCTCACTGGCCCTGAATTATCTTTCAAAATGCTTCGGCACAAACTGGCTTTATTGTTTTATTGTTCTACCACGTTGGCAATCAGAACATCTCTGGTCAGCGGGCTCAGGCTAACAAGAGGCACAGATGTTTTGCACCTGGCCACTGCTGACATCCATCTTTGATGCCAGGTAGGATTGGCATTGGGGCAGTTGAATATGTGCTAATGGTTATCTTAGTTCTTGGTTTCAGTCTCCAAACAAGAAATATCAGTGAGGAATAGTAACATCTCTTTTCATGTATCTTTTCTTTTTAATCCTCACCCGAGGATATTTTTACATTTATCTTCAGACAGAGAGGGAGAGAGAGAGGGACAGAAACATCGATGTGAGAGAGACACATTGAATGGTTGCCACCCACACGATCCCAACAGGGACCAGGAACAAACTGCAACCAAGTTACATGCCCTTGGCTGGGATCGAACCCTGGAATCCTTGGTCCGCAGGCTGATGCTCTAACCACTGAGTCAAAGTGGCCAAGGCTTTTCATGTGTCTTTGAATAACTGGGACACCAGCAGACAATAATTTCTGCATTTCTTTAAGTTTCCCAGAAATAGGAGGGCACAGACTTAACTTTGACTTTTAGATTTTATTTCTTCTCATTATCTAATCTTGCTGCCAAAATTAAAGCAAAATGAGTCTTGCTTACCGCATTGGTGAGGTGGACAGATTTAACTTAAAAGTAATCATCAACTAACCAAATTTTACCAATTGATAGGGAAAAAAATAAGAATGCAGTGAACTTTTCTACATGGGCAAACTTTCTTGGGTTGGAGGAGTCAAGGCCCCTCCACATAGTAAACCTAAATTCTCTTTAACGCTGTGGATTCCAATCACCTTGGCCTCCCTGTCTATCTGAGTGTCCAGTAATGAGGATACACTGCTGATGGATTTGCAGAGTCTATGTAGAGTTTTTTGGCTACTAAAAATATGGCTGTAATTCAAGATCTTGTGAATAAAAATGGAGATTTGTATTGTAAATATCATTTTTCATCACTACCCAACCCCCAAAAATAGACCATAAAAAGGATTATTTAAGAGTATGAGCAGGCATGTTATTTAAATTATTTTAGTAAGCAATAATAATCCCTGCAGGAATGGAGTATAACTGTAACTTTTCAATATGACATAACTTCTTTAGAATGTTTTAGCTGAACGTTTGATTGGAGAGACATATTTTAACTGTTCAAGATTGCTGGCAGGGCAGTATTTTTCTCCTACTTGGATCCCATTCTGGTAACATGTGCTTTATGGCCAGACTGGGATTAATGTATTGATTTGGATTCACAGTTACCCCTGTTTATTCATCACGTTTTGCTTCTTCATTTGTTGAGCTAATGACCTACAAACTGTAAAAGAATAAAAATAAAAAAATATGGAAAATAAACAAGAGGAAAAAGTCTGTGATGCTGCAGAAAGCCTCTCCCCATTACAGTTGTTCAGGGCAGTGTTTGCTCATGTGCTGCAAGGACTGGACTCCAGGAGCCACTGCTGTGTCCTTCCCTGTGTCTGCTCACTGGCAGCAGCTCCCACCTATGGGATTTTCATTTGTCTGATATGCTAAAGAAAAAACCTGGAATTAATTTACTTGGATAGAAGAGCCCAGTGATGAAATAGACCAGTGTTTCATGTCTTTCAGAACTCAAACTAAAATCTATTGTCAAAAATATTTGTCTTTCTGAAAACAAAAAACAAAAAAACCAGCTTTTTTTATATCTGAAATGCTCAAATATTTTATATATTTTGTATAAATATATATTTTACATATAACATATGAAATAATTCTCTGACAATTCTCTGGCATGTGTCATTCAAATACAGATCAAGCATCCTTTAAAATTACAGCTTTACACCTTGGGCTTGTGCTAGCTTACCCCTAATCAGTAGTTCAGGGTAGCTTTTATCAGGTTACAAAAATCATTTATCATCTCTTTACATAGAAATTTTCTTTCTTTCTTTCTTTCTTTCTTTCTTTCTTTCTTTCTTTCTTTCTTTCTTTCTTTCTTTCTTCCTTCCTTCCTTCCTTCCTTTCTTTCCTTTCTTTCTCTCTCTCTCTCTCTCTCTCTCTCTCTCTCTTTCTTTCTTCCTTTTTTTTTTTTTTTTTTTAAGTTGCAGGGTGGAATTTTACCTGTATAAGAATTGCAGGAGTTAACCTTTTAACAGTTGGAGATGAAATAGGAATAAACTTTGGCCAATAAACAGCAAATGGTGACTGAGGGCATCAAGTTGGAATTAAATTCATGGTACTGTAAAATAGTAACCTCATTGAGGATCAAAGTCATGCTTTTTTATCCAGTGCTTCTTTGTGACAAACACATTATGTCAGCTCCACTAGCTCATTTGTCTGCTGCAGTTCCACTTTATCAGGCTGGAATAAAAAGAATTGATGTGTCTGGATAGATAAAGTAAATGGAAACTCTGGACTAAGTCCAATATGCTGCACTTTGATATATTTTGCAAACCTGAGAGCAGCTGGTAGTAACAGTAGTTACTGTTTGTATTTAAATATTGTACATTAGAAGACCTTTGTAAAGATGTTTTATAATGTTCCTTTTTTTTCTTTTTAGCACCTATTGGCTTTCAGATTGTTCTTTTTTCCCTCCTTTTATTTACTTATTGTGTTCACAAATATTTTTCAGAGCCTGCTCTTTCAGAAACTTTTGTCTCATTATCAAGTCAGATAAAACATGATTCTTTTCAAAGTGTTAATAAAAATAGAATTTTAAAATGTAAGAGTGACTTGTTTCTGCTTTCTGTCTTCTTCCTTTACAATATTAAATTGGGTTTTCATGAATTCATAAAATTTATTTTCTCAAATTTTCTGTTTTCAAGTCTCTGAACTTCTTGTTGAATTCTAAGGTGCTACCAAATTTACCATAAGAATAGTATCTTTGTTAACTTTAGGTAAAGAGTCAATAGAAATGTATGTTCATGTACAATTACATTTTGACATAAAATAAATTATATCAAAATAAAAACTTTAATGTTTTATTATGTAGATTAATGAGACAAAGATGCTGCTAAAACTACAAATAATAGAATTATATCTGTCTCAAATTATTAGACATGAACAAGTGTTAAAATGTGTACATTGACATTAAATTACTGCTATTTTATACTATGGGGTTGCAGAGAAAACCATAAAAAGATTATAGCTTGAGGTACAATGAACAAAAGGAATATTTTTTGATAATAAATAAACTCCTGAAAATCAGGCATTCTTATACTTTGCCCTTTCTTTCCTTTGAAACTTTTTTACATAGTTAATTAAAATAAATTGTTGGGAATACTACTTAGATAATTGAAACTCAAAATTTTCCTGTTTTATTATTTGGATGTTTAAATTTATGTTTTGTTTTGTTTTGCTTTATCTCAATAAATGCTCTGCACTTTCTGTTACTAGTTAAGATATTAAAATCTTGATTTAGAATTATAGTGCAAGAGTATAATCATGAAACCTCTCCATGAAGTTTAACTGGTACCAGATATTATGCCCATTAAGGACGACAGTGGAGAGAGATGGGGGGAGGCTACTGCAACAGGGAAGAATCAGGAATGAGTGGCTAAAATGACCCGCAGATCTTTCTTTTACCAATACATTTACTAGGAACTAAATCAGCTACTGATAACTCTGCTGATTATGGGCTTTCTCAGGCTGCCTTTATGAAGAACAGGAAGACAAGATGAGCAGCTCTTATCTCTGAAGAGGAATTTGATCCAGATGGAAACATCCTAATGGAAAATGTGGTTTTGGGATGAGGGACTGATGAAGTGGCAGCTTGGCCATACCGCAGTCATTCAATATCATCTGCCACTTTTTAGCTCCAAATTGTCAGGCAGAGTTTTATATATGGAAAAAATATGCAGTGATATAAAATGGCTTACATAGAGTCTACATTTTTATTGATTCCTCAAACACATATAATTTAACATTTGTATTTTGAATACAGCAGACTTTATGAAAGAATAAATGAGAAAAAATGGTATATTCATTGCTCTCTTGGCAAATGTACATGGTTATATGTTTTATTTTTATTGCAGATGTAATTGGCAGAATAGTTAAATACAAAGGAAAGAACAGTGTGAATAAAGGCAGAAAAAGCAAGTTAACATATAAAAATAAGTACATTTAAAAAGTGCCCTTTAACATCAGCCATTTCAGTGGACATGCTGAATTTTATGAGTTTAAATTTAGTTTTTTAAATAATAAAATGAACAAACTCAACATTTTCATAAATTATACTTCTAAAAACTCTTATTTACAAAAATACCCATTAGTACATGCAGCACATATAAGAAGCATTTAGGGTAAACTGGCAATAACCAACACGTTGTACATGACTAATATATTCATGTCTACTCTCCAACAAAATTATAATGATTCTCATCCCAGCAACAAAAATGGCCTTTCTTAAAAGAAGTATTTGAAGAGCATCTCAGATCCTAGATGTCTCTTTATAGGAAAAGTAACAGTGAAAAGAGAAGCAAAGGAAAATGTATTCAAATGCTACAAAGACCACAAGGCTTTCATGTCAATGAAGCTCCAGTATAGCTGAGCTAATGAAGAAGCAAAATATAGAATGTGGTCAGTGGGAGAATAAAGGGTGATTGAGAGCAAAGGGAAAGGGAAGGGGGAAACAAACAAGGGTGTCATTAGGGTGTGTGTCATGTGGACACCATGTGGCTTTGCTTTCAGCAGCTCCAAATGTCATGCCATTGTTCGGCGTGTGCAAAATGCCATATGTGCCGCAAGGTTGGTACAGTGACATTTTCTGTTATATCAGCAGGGAAGAACAGCACGTAGAGTGTCACGGGCCCTCTGAGGTGTGATCCTATGGATGCAAGTGCACATATTCAGTGATGACACTGACACACTATCTCAAGCCATGAATGTCAGTCAGTCTGTCTTTTAAATGCCTCACTTGATGGTTCATGAGAAATACACCCCATTTACTGAACTTACTTCACTGCAATTGACCAGAGCCAATACCTTGGCAGTATAAGTGGGTACGTGATTTTGTGTTTGCTAACTGGAGCTTGTAAAACCAGATGGCACAGGGTGCAGAAACTGCTTCAAAACGTACTCAATGCAGAAACTAAGTGGGGTGACTGCATGTTAGAGTCTGAATATTCTGGACTGAGCACTGTAAGCATGGCGACCTGGTCTGAACCCTTCCCCTGAGGTGCGCAGTGCCTTTGGGCAAGCCGTTTAATCTCTAGGAGTCTCAGTTTCTTTACCTGTAAAATGAGAATGATGGGCTGATCTTGACAGTTGGTTTTAGTTCTAAAGTTCTATGAGACCTAAGGACGAGGAACTTAACTTCTCTTTCATGAAACCCGGCTTCTAGAAAAGAACAACTGGGAATTCCAAAAGCTGCTCCTCTTGATAAGAAACAATAAGGGCAATTTCTCTGTTCTTTGGGATATAAAGGTCTCAGCCCTTTGAAATAAAAATCCTCAGAGAGAGTTTGAAAAAGCTAGTTTTTTTTTTGTTTGTTTTTTGTTGTTTTTTTTTGTACCTTCTCTGTGGCAGAAATGTTGCATGCTTTGTCATATTTAAGTTTCATAAGGTAACAAAAGTTGGTTCCATTTTACAGATGCGAGATCTGAAGTTCAAAGTTTGTGACTGACTAACTGTGCCGGAGCTTAAAACAGTCTCTGGATCCAAGCTCACCTGGTTTACTAACAATGAATCAGGTACCAAATGAAAAGCAAATTACTCTCATCAGTATCTGAGGGGTTAAATCAGATGTTAAATAATGGCAACCTACAAGACAAATCCAGCCCACCACCTGTTTTTGTCAAGTGTTGGAATATCGCCATGCTCATTTATTTGCATATTGTCTCTGACTGCTTTCAGGCTACAGCAGCTGATTTGAATAGTTGTGACAGAGACAAGATGGCCCAGAAGACCTAAAGTATTTATTATCTGGGCCTACACAGAAAAAGTTGTTTGATGATTGAATTAAATTAATTCTTTAGGAACAAAAGACTTGTCACAGGAGAAAAAGGCACTAAATTGGTAGCCTTAATTGCAACATAGAAACTTTCAAAAGAGAAAAACCAACTGAGGAACAACAAAAATGATGAAATACAAGTGTAACTATTAAATTAATGTGCCTGATTTCTTTGTGTATCAAAAAATTGACTCTGCAAGTGATTCAAAAAAGTTTAAAAAATATTTTGAGTAATAAGAACAAGGTTGGAGTTACTGACTGTTATTTGTCTTTATATTTATTATACATTTTATAATAAAATTTTATTTGGTTATTATAATTGAATGAAGATGTTTACTTTGAATAAAAACACATTTATGTACATAGTTTCTGGTTAGTTGTTTTTGTTGTTGTTTTGTTTATTTCAGGAATATTTTCAGACTTCTTTTATCAACTTATTTCTCATAGAATGGATAACATGGGAGGATAAACATACATGTAAGGTGTTGATATTCTTTTAATTCCAAAAACATTTTTTATTTTGGCCTGATGCATTTTTTTCATTGCACATGAGAAAGCAGAAACTAAAATGTGAGTCAACTCTAAACTAAATTAGTAAGGGTATAACTTCCAAATCTTCTGTCCATCCTTTCTGGTTCCCATTGTGCTCCGAATCTGCTTTCTCTTTTCTGAATGATTTTCTTGTTGCTTTCTGGGACCCAGAGCTCCCCATTACATAACCGTACCCAGATTGACATCCATGCTTTAGACCTATTTTTTTCAAACTTGCTTCATAACATTTATGAGGATTGTTTTGTCTATACAGGGGGCTGCAAATGCCCAGCTTTCATAAGGTCTTCTACACTATTTCTACACTTTCAGCTTCCAAAGCATCCTCGCTCAGTAGCAGCCAGCAGGTCTATTGTGCTTAGTAGGTGCTAAGCACTGTTCTAAGTGCCTACACATTAATTCATATATCCCTCACCTATGCATAATTAGTTACTATTATTATTCCCATTTCACTGATTGAGTAACTGAAGGTCATCCAGTTGGCACTCATTGACTTGGTGGGATCTAAACCCCAATCATTCTGTCTCCAGAGCACGTGCCCTTTGTCACTGCACAATACTGCTTCTGTCCCTGCACCTATTCTAACTTATTTAGTCTGTACAACTGCCCTGTGAGAAAGTTATATGGGACGAGTGGGGTTATTATTACCTGAACAACAGAGGGGTGAGAGGCCTTCACCCATACTGTAGCAAGAAAGTGGCAGATCTCAGATAGGAGTTCAAAACCTTCTTTTTCTAAAAACATGTTCTTATTTTTAAAAACTACTATTTCTTTCTAAGAAATAATAAAACAAACATTCCACTTAAGATGACAGTGCTTTATAAATTGTTCATCTTTCTTGGAATAATTTTACTCTATTGGTGGTAACTGGAAAAAATGGCTGGCCTAGAGGAGTAAATCTCTAAGAAAGTTACATTGGGAACTATGTCAGATTGGTGGGGACAAATCTTTGACTAAAGAGACTGGGAATCTCTCAAAACAAATCAAACGGTATGTGACTATCTGAAATTTTTGGGGAAAGTAGAAACTAGCTATTGATAGTTTCTACCAGCATCTCCTCAGGCACCTTCAGAATTTGTGGAATCACCTATTTAGCATCCTGAAAGGGTACTGATGCCCGTCAGCTCAACTCAATCCCCAGAATGTACGAGCAGTAATTAACTGAGGGAAGAGACAAAGTTACTGAAGAATCAAATTGCTTACAAGATGCCAGCAGTTGAGTACACGCTGATGCCTACAAAGCTGTCTGTGACTAATCAAAAGACTTTATCAATCAGTGACTGCTATCATGCTTTAGCAACATTGGCATTGTATTGATACCTAAATGATGTAATAATTATGTCTGGCAGTGAAATATAAGGGCAACTGAAGAGATTGAGAAAATAAAATATATATATATTTCTTATTTCTTTTCTGCCTTAAACTAATTTTACATAGATATAGTTTATTTCAAACCCCAAGTGAATTCAGAACAAGAGTGAATATGGTTAAAGCAATTTTCCTTTTCAGTCAAAACAACATAGGAGAGAAGAACAGAGTATGGATGGGAGAATCCGTTTGAAAGTGTATAGATTTTTGGCCTCAGTGTTTAAAACAGGTAGTTACTCAGAGTTTGGCAAATTCCAGCAAATCTAAATACCTTGAATAATCAGTTATTGATGTTGACCAAAGTTCCCAGAATAAAGGGCCGGAAGGACATCTAACCTAAGTGGTGCCATAAAAGCTTTTCATGGTTATAGATGGGATAAGATTGACTGCATTGCCCTATTTTTTCCTTGAGGAAAGAAAAGCCAAACTTATGCCCATTTTAAATAATTTTTTTTTTTCATTTTTTTATTTTTATTTATTTATTTATTTTATCCTCACTAGAGGACATTTTTCCATTTTTTGTTCAGGTAGAGTGGGAGGGAGAGAGAGGAACAGAGAGAGAGAGAGAAACATCGACGTGAAAGGGACACATCGAGTGGCTGCCACCCGCACAACCGACCAGGGCCGGGGACAAACTGCAACTGAGGTACGTGCCCTTAGCGGGAACTGAACCCGGGTCTCTCAGGACCGCAGACCGACACTCTAACCGCTGAGCCAAACCGGCCAGGGCACTTATGCCCATTTTAAAAATAAAAATATATATCTGGTTTGGGAAGTATAGTGTCAGACTTGGTCATATATGAAAAAAAGTGGAGAAACCATCTGTTGGAGCCATTTCAAAGAATGTCATTTACACTGTGACTTTCCATTACCAATACACACCCAAGAACAGATCTTTGCCAGGTAACTGCCCTCTGTGACCCACAAGATCAGAACTATTTGAAGAAAAATCTTCTTTCCCACTACCATCAATGATCAATGCCTAAATGAAATCTTTTTTTTCAAACTAATTTGTTTCTCAAAATAAGAATTATATCCTGACTCAACATATACATTCACATAAACGTAAGTTTCAAAAACAAAGTTTATACTTCCTCTGGAACAATGCAGAATAATATTTTTCACCCTTACTCTATTTTATTCTAATATGTTGTTACATTTGAAGGATTAGTTTTTACTAATAAAATTGGTTTAACTATCAATAATAATTCTCAATCACAGTTTGCAACACAGCACACTGAAGCACAGCTTCTCAAATCTGGAAATATATTTTCAGCTATAGAAAGTGATATAAATATAAATGCAAAAAGCCAAGTTTGTCTTCTAAAATACTCAAGCTTAGTTGAGAGTCCTTAGAGAGCCAAATTCCAAATTTATCAAGTCCATTTGAAGAAGCATTTTTAAATGAGCTATATATTTCATGATAAATAAGTCATTAGTTAAGTAAAGAGATAAAATATTGGTATGTAAAGTATTATATCATTAAAGTGTTAAAAATGCTAGAGAAAGTTTCTGAATATTTAGGTTCTGAGAAACTGTTTTTTAAAAATATTGATTAACCTTTATATGAGGGAAGTATTGAATTTAAAGCTAAGGAAGGAAGGGAGGGAGGGAGGGAGGACGGAAGGAAGGAAGGAAGGAAGGAAGGAAGGAAGGAAGGAAGGAAGGAAGGAAGGAAAAGAGAAAGAAAGAGAGAGAGAAATAAAGGATATGAGAGAAAAAAGGAAAGAGAGAAAAATACCAATTGGCAGAATTCGCTGTTAATGTACAAGCACAATATTTTTTTTTCTAAATTCTTCAAAACTGTCCTCTTTTTTCTCCACACCCTATGGAAAACAATATGGTGTTACCTCAAAAAATTAAAAATTGAACTTCCATTTGACCCAGTGATCCCACTTCTAGGAATATACCCTAAGAAGCCTCAAACACCAATCAGAACGAATATGTGTACCCCCATGTTTGTAGCAGCACTATTTACAATAGCTAAGATCTGGAAAGAGCCCAAGTGTCCATCAGTAGACGAATGGATAACAAAGCCGTGGTACATATACACAATGGAGTACTACACAGCTGTAAGAAAGAAAGATCTCTTATCATTTGAGAATACATGGAGGAACCTGGAAAGTATCATCCTAAGTGAAACAAGCCAAACAGAGAAAGACAAGTATCATATGATCTCACTTATTTGTGGAATATAATAAACATAACAGTCTGAGGAATGGGGTAGTCTCAGAGACGTGGAAGTGGGGTACAGACTGACAATCCCCAGAAGAGGGGGTGTTGGGGGAGAGATAAACCACAGAACTTATATACATGTATGCATGAACAATAAACATGGACAACAAACCTGGGGACAGGGCAGGGAGGGGGGATGGGGGAATCAGTGGGGGGAAAAGGAGAAACATCTGTAACAAAAATTAATTAATAAAAAAATAAATTAAAAAAAACTGTCCTCTTTTAAGAACTCTGAATCAAAACAAATGTAACAATACTTACTCTAGAACTTGTTAAATTGCCTTTTTAAATTTTGGTTTATACTAGATCTTTTTAGAATAAAAAATCTCTATGCACTATAGTTGTACATGAAAAGCTCAGTAGGTATTCTTACTGATCTAGTTGAAAGATTGCCCTACATAGGCAATGACTTCTCAGGGCCAGGGACTATATTTACCTTATTTTTGTATCATTATCACTTAGCACTGAGCCTCTCACATAATAGCTACTCAACAAGAGTTTGGATAAATCATCTTACTATGACCTATATCCTTATAAATAATAGGGCAGCAAACTCATGAGTTGGTACTTTAAAGGGTGATAAACCATAGCCATCTCAACACAAACAGTTCAGTTATTTGGTTGAGTTAATTACAAAGTTTAAACATCAAGCAACAAGCCTGCACATCTTGTTTTCTGACAACATGCTCAGCTATATCTACAGGACATCTGTGGAAAAGTCTTTAGAAATGACTTTTTTTTTTTTCATCCTCACCCGAGGACATTTTTCCATTTTTTGTACAGATAGAGTGGGAGGGAGAGAGAGAAAGAGAGAGAGAGGGAAACATCGATGTGAAAGGGACACATAGAGTGGCTGCCACCCACACGACCAACCAGGGCCGGGGACAAACTCTCCGAACCTCAGGTGGACGCTCTAACCGCTGAGCCAAACCGGCCAGGGCTAGAAATAACTTTTTAAAAAATTAATAATTGAATAAGATGCTGTATTACAGAGTTCTGTAAACTATACTATTACCATCAGAAAGAACTTCAAGAATGAAGATTGTTTATAAATGTAGTGGTCCCTTGTGGATGGTGATCCATATGGAACCACATAATTAATTTCCACAGATGATATACAGTGGTTATAGCAGTTTGTGTGTTTGTGTGTGTGTGTGTGTGTGGGGGGGGTTAGAGATAAACAACTTTCAAGACTACTTACTATTCTCTGAATGTATGGCCCTTGTATTTCCATCTGAACATCTTTGAATGTGGTATGTTATGTCATAAATTTCCTCTCAACTGCTGAACTTAACTTGTTGACATGCAGTCAGTTCTGCAATGGCTGGTTCATTTATTACATTTTCAAATAAGACAGTAGTGAATATCTTACATGGATGGCATTTCCTTCTCTTTTTTTGTACTGAAGAAATTTATAATTTTGTTTTGTATATTATTGTGGCATTATTTGCACAATGTTTATTTTTTCCTACTAGAGTCTAAGGCTTTATGACCACATATAATAAATATCCTAAAGGTTGTACCTCAGTAGGATCCAGCACAGTATTTTGCACATAATAGATTTCCAACTGTTCAGCTTCCTTCATTCACTCAACAAAGTTTTTATGAAGTCTTTAATTCTGCTGACAATGTTTAAAGTACTGAAAATATTATTGTAAGCAAGACAGATAGGTCCCTTCCTTCTAAACAGTGACATTTATACATGAATGTCTAATTTAAAAAAAGAAGTTTATTTATTTATTTATTTATTTATTTATTTATTTATTTATTGTGTGACTAGAACAGTTTTTTTGGTTTTGGATTTGGACCAAATAGAGTCAAATTCTGGAAATGCTGTTAAAATATGCACAAACTTTAACAATAATACTTATCTTACAATATTACTAAAAAAATTAACAAGCATATAATTCATTTGCATACATTTGTCACTCATTAAGTGTGAATCCCCCACCCATTCCAAGAGAATAATCAGTGTTCTTTTACTTGTTCAGGACATAAGAACTAATAAGTTGACTGTTAGTTCTGTAAACTACAAGAATATCAAATTTATTTAGAATACTCATTTCTATAAATCAGATTAAAGATGATTTACCAATAAAATGATTACTGAGTCATTGAGAAAGAAATTAGATTTTAATTGTAATGTAAATTTCTAGATACGTTGTTTCAACATGTGTAATTTTTAATTTTAAAAATTAACTTAGGTTACCCAACTAATTTAAATTCAGTTGAACATTTTATTTACTCTTTGATTGATCTCTTGGCAAAAAACATGTGCTCTGGGTATTTAAAGCTTAAATAGATGACATAATTAACTATTTCAATATTTTAATAAAGCCATCATCCTACTCTTCCATAATTTTTCTTCTGTAATACTTAGAAAGCATCTGTAGGTAGTACTTTCATTTTTATTCTAGTATTGGCAAAGGGAATATGACACATGTTTTATTTTTTTTCCTCAGAAATACCTCTGTCTTGGGTAATAGTATCACTCCATTCCAGGGAGATCTCTGCTTCAGTGAGCATTCAGTAAATGCTCAGGGTCAAAATAGGAGAAAATGTCAGTTCTCCACCAAAATACAGTTTCCCCTTGTTTTAGGGAAGATGGGTTTTTTTTTTAAGGTTACATTTTCTATCCTCACTTGCAGCTAAGAGTGGGACGTGATGGAGCTCTTGCCAGTGGAATGTGGTGAGTGCAGGAGATACATGCCTTTCCAGCCCAGGACTTAGGATGAGCATGCCTCTTCCACCAGCTGGAATCAACAGCCTGCAGCAAGTAACATCTACCAGGCAGACAACATCAGTGCGCCACTGAATTGAGGAGCAAAACAAGCCACATCACCTAAGCTCAATTCAATAAATATTCATGCTGCCAACTCTATGCCAAGTCCCGTTCTAGATATTTGGAATACATTGATGAAATAAAACATATGAAGTTGCTTTTCTTTGTGTATTTTTAATTCCAGTGGGGGTATACAGGCAGGACAAAATATTAGTACATTTCAAAGTATGTTATATAAAGAAAGTACTAAGGGAAGAAAGAAAGTAGAGGAAGGTAAGGGGAGTGGAAGTTGCTAATGAGGGTGGGGTAGCTTTTTAGGGAAGGTACCATTTGTGAAAAGTGTTTTTGAGCCAATCTTAACAGACACAAATATTAAACAAATGATGCACACTTGCTGAATATCAGGCCTAATTGTAGGCCATATTTAGATATCTTTCATTTTTACTTTAAACATAGGAGGAGGTGGCAATTGGGAGGCTTTATTGACTGTGGTCATAGAATGATCCTAGGGTTCTTAAACCTCTATGAGTATATGCTGGTTTTACATCAAATAAATATTTTTTATTGCTAAAAATACATGAACAGCCCTGGCCGGTTCTGCCCAGGGGTTAGAGCATCAGCCAAGAAAGTCCCAGGTTCAGTTTCTGCTAAGGGCAGGTACCTCGGTTGCGGTTTGTTCTCAGCCCAGTTGGGGTCGGGTGGGTGGCAACCACTCAATGTGTTTCTCACATCGATGTTTCTTTCTCTCTTCCTCCCTCTCTCCCTCCTGCTATGTCTAAAGACAAATGCAAAAGTGTCCTCAGATGAGGATAAAAATAAATAAAAATACATGAACAAATAAAAAACAAGCTCTTATTTTGTGTAAATTCTCCCCTTCTTGCAAGTATATAAAATGGATCATGGTTCTTGAGGTGCCACGTGTCAGACTTTGACTCTTGAAAAAGGCACATGCTGTTATTCACCATCAAAATGTTTGTGAACAGGTAGTCATTCTCTAGAAACTGTAATTCCATCTCTGCTGTGAACATGCAGTACAGCCAACAATTTTAGTTTAGATAAAACTAGTTGGCCATTATCAAAGATACCCACAGATACAGTGATTTAAATAACACGTGTTTATTTTTATGCATATAACAATTCTAAGATTATGATTCTCGGCTCTGGGCTCTAAGCCATCACTTAGTTCTGTACCCCACATTCACATATGTAACCACTGCTACACTGTCTTTTGTTGTTTTTGTTTAGGGCTCAGATTGCAGTTCAGGCCAGGGAGTCTTTTCTGAATGATTGGTGCCTAAGCCTTAGTGGTTGTTATATATTTTGAATATTATTTCTAAGTCTAAGTTTCTGCACAATGTGACCAGATCCGTCTTTTCAAGTTGATCTATGTAACAACATCTCTAAGTACCTTGCCTCCTCCTCCTCTGTCTCTAGGCCTCATTCACTCCTGCTGTCTTTGGGTTTGGGGACTCACCATGCTTTTCCTTGCTTACACCACGCTTTTCTCCTGCCTGCCCCTCTTGCAAACAGAACTACTACATCTTCCGTAGACCTTACCTGAAAGGCCAGGTCCTTAGAGACATCATCTGTGGTTCTATAGTACCTCGTTCCAATCTAGGTTGAGTTTTGTTTTACATATGGATAGGGTTCCCTAATTTCTCCTTTGTACCAATTAGGATTACTAGCTTGATGTCAGTCTTTTCTGAGAGATTATATGCTTCCTAAGGGCAGGAATTGTTCCATCTCATTCACTGTGTCACTGTTTTTTCTTTAAAATATTGAACCAAGCAGGCCACCCTGGAGGTACTAAGCAAGTATTTGTTGACTGAATGAGTAATGATGTCTCACTGTTGGAAAGGAAGTACTCTCATATTATTTACACCTGATTGCTGAGATGATGGGTTTAATTTGGCTTGTTCAAAACAAAAAGAAATTTGACCCAATGACCCCACTTCTAGGCAAATATCCTAAGAAGCCTGAAACACCAATCAGAAAGAATATGTGCATCCCTATGTTCATAGCAGAACTATATACAATAGTCAAGATCTATAAACAGACCAAATTCCCATCAGTAGATGAGTGGATAAAAAA